>NW_028276760.1:0-57933 GCF_052056855.1 Sturnus vulgaris | reverse complement strand
TTGCTCTCGCGGCCAAGGCAAGAGGGCGTGCTTGCCCGCAGAACTGAGAACACGCTGTTGGGCAGAGCTGCAACTGACCGCTGGAGTTCAGCTTCTCGCCGGACGGCAGAAGGCGAAGAACGAAGGCGCTTGCGAGCGGCGCAGTGCAGCGAAGAGCTCTCCGAATTCGCCGCTAGCTCCACGGCCTTCTCAGCTGCGAGTAGCAGCGCTCGCAGTACACAGAGCTTCGCAAGGCCCGAAGAGCCGGAGGGAAGTATCGCACACGAAAATGTGCCAGGACAGAGACGTGTTCTACGTTGTCCCTTCTCGTCGTGCAGTTTGTGCCTCTGCTGCTTCTGCTGTTAGGAATCGCTCCTTGAAAGGCGAGCGAGAGCGTCCTTCCGGGTGTATTGCACTGAGTCGAGAGCTCGCTCGGGACTTTGCTCTCGGGGCCAAGGCAAGAGGGCGTGCTTGCCCGCAGAACTGAGAACACGCTGTTGGGCAGAGCTGCAACTGACCGCTGGAGTTCAGCTCTCGCCGGACGGCAGAAGGCGAAGAACGAAGCCGCTTGCGTGCGGGCGCAGTGCAGCGAAGAGCTCTCCGAATTCGCCGCTAGCTCCACGGTCCTTCTCAGCTGCGAGTAGCAGCGCTCGCAGTACACAGAGCTTCGCAAGGCCCGAAGAGCCGGAGGGAAGTATCGCACACGAAAATGTGCCAGGACAGAGACGTGTTCTACGTTGTCCCTTCTCGTCGTGCAGTTTGTGCCTCTGCTGCTTCTGCTGTTAGGAATCGCTCCTTGAAAGACGAGCGAGAGCGTCCTTCCGGGTGCATTGCACTGAGTCGAGTGCTCGCTCGGGACTTTGCTCTCGGGCCAAGGCAAGAGGGCGTGCTTGCCCGCAGAACCGAGAACACGCTGTTGGGCAGAGCTGCAACTGACCGCTGGAGTTCAGCTCTCGCCGGACGGCAGAAGGCGAAGAACGAAGCCGCTTGCGAGCGGCGCAGTGCAGCGAAGAGCTCTCCGAATTCGCCGCTAGCTCCACGGTCCTTCTCAGCTGCGAGTAGCAGCGCTCGCAGTACACAGAGCTTGCAAAGGCCCGAAGAGCCGGAGGGAAGTATCGCACACGAAAATGTGCCAGGACAGAGACGTGTTCTACGTTGTCCCCTCTCGTCGTGCAGTTTGTGCCTCTGCTGCTTCTGCTGTTAGGAATCGCTCCTTGAAAGGCGAGCGAGAGCGGCCTTCCGGGTGCATTGCACTGAGTCGAGTGCTCGCTCGGGACTTTGCACTCGGGGCCAAGGCAAGAGGGCGTGCTTGCCCGCAGAACCGAGAACACGCTGTTGGGCAGAGCTGCAACTGACCGCTGGAGTTCAGCTCTCGCCGGACGGCAGAAGGCGAAGAACGAAGCCGCTTGCGAGCGGCGCAGTGCAGCGAAGAGCTCCTCCGAATTCGCCGCTAGCTCCACGGTCCTTCTCAGCTGCAGTAGCAGCGCTCGCAGTACACAGAGCTTCGCAAGGCCCGAAGAGCCGGAGGAAGTATCGCACACGCAAATGTGCCAGGACAGAGACGTGTTCTACGTTGTCCCCTCTCGTCGTGCAGTTTGTGCCTCTGCTGCTTCTGCTGTTAGGAATCGCTCCTTGAAAGGCGAGCGAGAGCGTCCTTCCGGGTGCATTGCACTGAGTCGAGTGCTCGCTCGGGACTTTGCACTCGGGGCCAAGGCAAGAGGGCGTGCTTGCCCGCAGAACCGAGAACACGCTGTTGGGCAGAGCTGCAACTGACCGCTGGAGTTCAGCTCTCGCCGGACGGCAGAAGGCGAAGAACGAAGCCGCTTGCGAGCGGCGCAGTGCAGCGAAGAGCTCTCCGAATTCGCCGCTAGCTCCACGGTCCTTCTCAGCTGCGAGTAGCAGCGCTCGCAGTACACAGAGCTTCGCAAGGCCCGAAGAGCCGGAGGTGAAGTATCGCACACGGAAAATGTGCCAGGACAGAGACGTGTTCTACGTGTCCCTCTCGTCGTGCAGTTTGTGCCTCTGCTGCTTCTGCTGTTAGGAATCGCTCCTTGAAAGGCGAGCGAGAGCGTCCTTCCGGTGCATTGCACTGAGTCGAGTGCTCGCTCGGGACTTTGCTCTCGGGTCCAAGGCAAGAGGGCGTGCTTGCCCGCAGAACCGAGAACACGCTGTTGGGCAGAGCTGCAACTGACCGCTGGAGTTCAGCTCTCGCCGGACGGCAGAAGGCGAAGAACGAAGCCGCTTGCGAGCGGCGCAGTGCAGCGAAGAGCTCTCCGAATTCGCCGCTAGCTCCACGGTCCTTCTCAGCTGCGAGTAGCAGCGCTCGCAGTACACAGAGCTTCGCAAGGCCCGAAGAGCCGGAGGGAAGTATCGCACACGCAAATGTGCCAGGACAGAGACGTGTTCTACGTTGTCCCCTCTCGTCGTGCAGTTTGTGCCTCTGCTGCTTCTGCTGTTAGGAATCGCTCCTTGAAAGGCGAGCGAGAGCGGCCTTCCCGGGTGCATTGCACTGAGTCGAGTGCTCGCTCGGGACTTTGCACTCGGGGCCAAGGCAAGAGGGCGTGCTTGCCCGCAGAACCGAGAACACGCTGTTGGGCAGAGCTGCAACTGACCGCTGGAGTTCAGCTCTCGCCGGACGCAGAAGGCGAAGAACGAAGCCGCTTGCGAGCGGCGCAGTGCAGCGAAGAGCTCTCCGAATTCGCCGCTAGCTCCACGGTCCTTCTCAGCTGCGAGTAGCAGCGCTCGCAGTACACAGAGCTTCGCAAGGCCCCGAAGAGCCGGAGGGAAGTATCGCACACGCAAATGTGCCAGGACAGAGACGTGTTCTACGTTGTCCCCTCTCGTCGTGCAGTTTGTGCCTCTGCTGCTTCTGCTGTTAGGAATCGCTCCCTGAAAGGCGAGCGAGAGCGTCCTTCCGGGTGGCATTGCACTGAGTCGAGTGCTCGCTCGGACTTTGCTCTCGGGTCCAAGGCAAGAGGGCGTGCTTGCCCGCAGAACCGAGAAACACGCTGTTGGGCAGAGCTGCAACTGACCGCTGGAGTTCAGCTCTCGCCGGACGGCAGAAGGCGAAGAACGAAGGCGCTTGCGAGCGGCGCAGTGCAGCGAAGAGCTCTCCGAATTCGCCGCTAGCTCCACGGTCCTTCTCAGCTGCGAGTAGCAGCGCTCGCAGTACACAGAGCTTCGCAAGGCCCGAAGAGCCGGAGGGAAGTATCGCACACGCAAATGTGCCAGGACAGAGACGTGTTCTACGTTGTCCCCTCTCGTCGTGCAGTTTGTGCCTCTGCTGCTTCTGCTGTTAGGAATCGCTCCTTGAAAGGCGAGCGAGAGCGTCCTTCCGGGTGCATTGCCTGAGTCGAGTGCTCGCTCGGGACTTTGCTAACTCGGGGCCAAGGCAAGAGGGCGTGCTTGCCCGCAGAACCGAGAACACGCTGTTGGGCAGAGCTGCAACTGACCGCTGGAGTTCAGCTCTCGCCGGACGGCAGAAGGCGAAGAACGAAGGCGCTTGCGAGCGGCGCAGTGCAGCGAAGAGCTCTCCGAATTCGCCGCTAGCTCCACGGTCCTTCTCAGCTGCGAGTAGCAGCGCTCGCAGTACACAGAGCTTCGCAAGGCCCGAAGAGCCGGAGGGAAGTATCGCACACGCAAATGTGCCAGGACAGAGACGTGTTCTACGTTGTCCCCTCTCGTCGTGCAGTTTGTGCCTCTGCTGCTTCTGCTGTTAGGAATCGCTCTTGAAAAGGCGAGCGAGAGCGTCCTTCCGGGTGCATTGCACTGAGTCGAGTGCTCGCTCTGGGACTTTGCTCTCGGGCCAAGGCAAGAGGGCGTGCTTGCCCGCAGAACCGAGAACACGCTGTGGGCAGAGCTGCAACTGACCGCTGGAGTTCAGCTCTCGCCGGACGGCAGAAGGCGAAGAACGAAGGCGCTTGCGAGCGGCGCAGTGCAGCGAAGAGCTCTCCGAATTCGCCGCTAGCTCCACGGTCCTTCTCAGCTGCGAGTAGCAGCGCTCGCAGTACACAGAGCTTCGCAAGGCCCGAAGAGCCGGAGGGAAGTATCGCACACGCAAATGTGCCAGGACAGAGACGTGTTCTACGTTGTCCCCTCTCGTCGTGCAGTTTGTGCCTCTGCTGCTTCTGCTGTTAGGAATCGCTCCTTGAAAGGCGAGCGAGAGCGTCCTTCCGGGTGCATTGCACTGAGTCGAGTGCTCGCTCGGGACTTTGCTCTCGCGGCCAAGGCAAGAGGGCGTGCTTGCCCGCAGAACCGAGAACACGCTGTTGGGCAGAGCTGCAACTGACCGCTGGAGTTCAGCTCTCGCCGGACGGCAGAAGGCGAAGAACGAAGGCGCTTGCGAGCGGCGCAGTGCAGCGAAGAGCTCTCCGAATTCGCCGCTAGCTCCACGGTCCTTCTCAGCTGCGAGTAGCAGCGCTCGCAGTACACAGAGCTTCGCAAGGCCCGAAGAGCCGGAGGGAAGTATCGCACTCGCAAATGTGCCAGGACAGAGACGTGTTCTACGTTGTCCCTCTCGTCGTGCAGTTTGTGCCTCTGCTGCTTCTGCTGTTAGGAATCGCTCCTTGAAAGGCGAGCGAGAGCGTCCTTCCGGGTGCATTGCACTGAGTCGAGTGCTCGCTCGGGACTTTGCTCTCGGGCCAAGGCAAGAGGGCGTGCTTGCCCGCAGAACCGAGAACACGCTGTTGGGCAGAGCTGCAACTGACCGCTGGAGTTCAGCTCTCGCCGGACGGCAGAAGGCGAAGAACGAAGGCGCTTGCGAGCGGCGCAGTGCAGCGAAGAGCTCTCGAATTCGCCGCTAGCTCCACGGTCCTTCTCAGCTGCGAGTAGCAGCGCTCGCAGTACACAGAGCTTCGCAAGGCCCGAAGAGCCGGAGGGAAGTATCGCACACGCAAATGTGCCAGGACAGAGACGTGTTCTACGTTGTCCCCTCTCGTCGTGCAGTTTGTGCCTCTGCTGCTTCTGCTGTTAGGAATCGCTCCTTGAAAGGCGAGCGAGAGCGTCCTTCCGGGTGCATTGCACTGAGTCGAGTGCTCGCTCGGGACTTTGCTCTCGGGCCAAGGCAAGAGGGCGTGCTTGCCCGCAGAACCGAGAACACGCTGTTGGCAGAGCTGCAACTGACCGCTGGAGTTCAGCTCTCGCCGGACGGCAGAAGGCGAAGAACGAAGCCGCTTGCGAGCGGCGCAGTGCAGCGAAGAGCTCTCCGAATTCGCCGCTAGCTCCACGGTCCTTCTCAGCTGCGAGTAGCAGCGCTCGCAGTACACAGAGCTTCGCAAGGCCCGAAGAGCCGGAGGGAAGTATCGCACACGCAAATGTGCCAGGACAGAGACGTGTTCTACGTTGTCCCCTCTCGTCGTGCAGTTTGTGCCTCTGCTGCTTCTGCTGTTAGGAATCGCTCCTTGAAAGGCGAGCGAGAGCGTCCTTCCGGGTGCATTGCACTGAGTCGAGTGCTCGCTCGGGACTTTGCACTCGGGGCCAAGGCAAGAGGGCGTGCTTGCCCGCAGAACCGAGAACACGCTGTTGGGCAGAGCTGCAACTGACCGCTGGAGTTCAGCTCTCGCCGGACGGCAGAAGGCGAAGAACGAAGGCGCTTGCGAGCGGCGCAGTGCAGCGAAGAGCTCTCCGAATTCGCCGCTAGCTCCACGGTCCTTCTCAGCTGCGAGTAGCAGCGCTCGCAGTACACAGAGCTTCGCAAGGCCCGAAGAGCCGGAGGAAGTATCGCACACGCAAATGTGCCAGGACAGAGACGTGTTCTACGTTGTCCCCTCTCGTCGTGCAGTTTGTGCCTCTGCTGCTTCTGCTGTTAGGAATCGCTCCTTGAAAGGCGAGCGAGAGCGTCCTTCCGGGTGCATTGCACTGAGTCGAGTGCTCGCTCGGGACTTTGCTCTCGGGGCCAAGGCAAGAGGGCGTGCTTGCCCGCAGAGACCGAGAACACGCTGTTGGGCAGAGCTGCAACTGACCGCTGGAGTTCAGCTCTCGCCGGACGGCAGAAGGCGAAGAACGAAGGCGCTTGCGAGCGGCGCAGTGCAGCGAAGAGCTCTCCGAATTCGCCGCTAGCTCCACGGTCCTTCTCAGCTGCGAGTAGCAGCGCTCGCAGTACACAGAGCTTCGCAAGGCCCGAAGAGCCGGAGGGAAGTATCGCACACGCAAATGTGCCAGGACAGAGACGTGTTCTACGTTGTCCCCTCTCGTCGTGCAGTTTGTGCCTCTGCTGCTTCTGCTGTTAGGAATCGCTCCTTGAAAGGCGAGCGAGAGCGTCCTTCCGGGTGCATTGCACTGAGTCGAGTGCTCGCTCGGGACTTTGCTCTCGCGGCCAAGGCAAGAGGGCGTGCTTGCCCGCAGAACCGAGAACACGCTGTTGGGCAGAGCTGCAACTGACCGCTGGAGTTCAGCTCTCGCCGGACGGCAGAAGGCGAAGAACGAAGGCGCTTGCGAGCGGCGCAGTGCAGCGAAGAGCTCTCCGAATTCGCCGCTAGCTCCACGGTCCTTCTCAGCTGCGAGTAGCAGCGCTCGCAGTACACAGAGCTTCGCAAGGCCCGAAGAGCCGGAGGGAAGTATCGCACACGCAAATGTGCCAGGACAGAGACGTGTTCTACGTTGTCCCTTCTCGTCGTGCAGTTTGTGCCTCTGCTGCTTCTGCTGTTAGGAATCGCTCCTTGAAAGGCGAGCGAGAGCGTCCTTCCGGGTGCATTGCACTGAGTCGAGAGCTCGCTCGGGACTTTGCTCTCGGGGCCAAGGCAAGAGGGCGTGCTTGCCCGCAGAACCGAGAACACGCTGTTGGGCAGAGCTGCAACTGACCGCTGGAGTTCAGCTCTCGCCGGACGGCAGAAGGCGAAGAACGAAGCCGCTTGCGAGCGGCGCAGTGCAGCGAAGAGCTCTCCGAATTCGCCGCTAGCTCCACGGTCCTTCTCAGCTGCGAGTAGCAGCGCTCGCAGTACACAGAGCTTCGCAAGGCCCGAAGAGCCGGAGGGAAGTATCGCACACGCAAATGTGCCAGGACAGAGACGTGTTCTACGTTGTCCCCTCTCGTCGTGCAGTTTGTGCCTCTGCTGCTTCTGCTGTTAGGAATCGCTCCTTGAAAGGCGAGCGAGAGCGTCCTTCCGGGTGCATTGCACTGAGTCGAGTGCTCGCTCGGGACTTTGCTCTCGGGGCCAAGGCAAGAGGGCGTGCTTGCCCGCAGAACCGAGAACACGCTGTTGGGCAGAGCTGCAACTGACCGCTGGAGTTCAGCTCTCGCCGGACGGCAGAAGGCGAAGAACGAAGGCGCTTGCGAGCGGCGCAGTGCAGCGAAGAGCTCTCCGAATTCGCCGCTAGCTCCACGGTCCTTCTCAGCTGCGAGTAGCAGCGCTCGCAGTACACAGAGCTTCGCAAGGCCCGAAGAGCCGGAGGGAAGTATCGCACACGCAAATGTGCCAGGACAGAGACGTGTTCTACGTTGTCCCCTCTCGTCGTGCAGTTTGTGCCTCTGCTGCTTCTGCTGTTAGGAATCGCTCCTTGAAAGGCGAGCGAGAGCGTCCTTCCGGGTGCATTGCACTGAGTCGAGTGCTCGCTCGGGACTTTGCTCTCGGGGCCAAGGCAAGAGGGCGTGCTTGCCCGCAGAACCGAGAACACGCTGTTGGGCAGAGCTGCAACTGACCGCTGGAGTTCAGCTCTCGCCGGACGGCAGAAGGCGAAGAACGAAGGCGCTTGCGAGCGGCGCAGTGCAGCGAAGAGCTCTCCGAATTCGCCGCTAGCTCCACGGTCCTTCTCAGCTGCGAGTAGCAGCGCTCGCAGTACACAGAGCTTCGCAAGGCCCGAAGAGCCGGAGGGAAGTATCGCACACGCAAATGTGCCAGGACAGAGACGTGTTCTACGTTGTCCCCTCTCGTCGTGCAGTTTGTGCCTCTGCTGCTTCTGCTGTTAGGAATCGCTCCTTGAAAGGCGAGCGAGAGCGTCCTTCCGGGTGCATTGCACTGAGTCGAGTGCTCGCTCGGGACTTTGCTCTCGCGGCCAAGGCAAGAGGGCGTGCTTGCCCGCAGAACTGAGAACACGCTGTTGGGCAGAGCTGCAACTGACCGCTGGAGTTCAGCTCTCGCCGGACGGCAGAAGGCGAAGAACGAAGGCGCTTGCGAGCGGCGCAGTGCAGCGAAGAGCTCTCCGAATTCGCCGCTAGCTCCACGGTCCTTCTCAGCTGCGAGTAGCAGCGCTCGCAGTACACAGAGCTTCGCAAGGCCCGAAGAGCCGGAGGGAAGTATCGCACACGAAAATGTGCCAGGACCGAGACGTGTTCTACGTTGTCCCTTCTCGTCGTGCAGTTTGTGCCTCTGCTGCTTCTGCTGTTAGGAATCGCTCCTTGAAAGGCGAGCGAGAGCGTCCTTCCGGGTGCATTGCACTGAGTCGAGAGCTCGCTCGGGACTTTGCTCTCGGGGCCAAGGCAAGAGGGCGTGCTTGCCCGCAGAACTGAGAACACGCTGTTGGGCAGAGCTGCAACTGACCGCTGGAGTTCAGCTCTCGCCGGACGGCAGAAGGCGAAGAACGAAGCCGCTTGCGAGCGGCGCAGTGCAGCGAAGAGCTCTCCGAATTCGCCGCTAGCTCCACGGTCCTTCTCAGCTGCGAGTAGCAGCGCTCGCAGTACACAGAGCTTCGCAAGGCCCGAAGAGCCGGAGGGAAGTATCGCACACGAAAATGTGCCAGGACAGAGACGTGTTCTACGTTGTCCCTTCTCGTCGTGCAGTTTGTGCCTCTGCTGCTTCTGCTGTTAGGAATCGCTCCTTGAAAGACGAGCGAGAGCGTCCTTCCGGGTGCATTGCACTGAGTCGAGTGCTCGCTCGGGACTTTGCTCTCGGGGCCAAGGCAAGAGGGCGTGCTTGCCCGCAGAACCGAGAACACGCTGTTGGGCAGAGCTGCAACTGACCGCTGGAGTTCAGCTCTCGCCGGACGGCAGAAGGCGAAGAACGAAGCCGCTTGCGAGCGGCGCAGTGCAGCGAAGAGCTCTCCGAATTCGCCGCTAGCTCCACGGTCCTTCTCAGCTGCGAGTAGCAGCGCTCGCAGTACACAGAGCTTCGCAAGGCCCGAAGAGCCGGAGGGAAGTATCGCACACGAAAATGTGCCAGGACAGAGACGTGTTCTACGTTGTCCCCTCTCGTCGTGCAGTTTGTGCCTCTGCTGCTTCTGCTGTTAGGAATCGCTCCTTGAAAGGCGAGCGAGAGCGTCCTTCCGGGTGCATTGCACTGAGTCGAGAGCTCGCTCGGGACTTTGCTCTCGGGGCCAAGGCAAGAGGGCGTGCTTGCCCGCAGAACCGAGAACACGCTGTTGGGCAGAGCTGCAACTGACCGCTGGAGTTCAGCTCTCGCCGGACGGCAGAAGGCGAAGAACGAAGCCGCTTGCGAGCGGCGCAGTGCAGCGAAGAGCTCTCCGAATTCGCCGCTAGCTCCACGGTCCTTCTCAGCTGCGAGTAGCAGCGCTCGCAGTACACAGAGCTTCGCAAGGCCCGAAGAGCCGGAGGGAAGTATCGCACACGAAAATGTGCCAGGACAGAGACGTGTTCTACGTTGTCCCCTCTCGTCGTGCAGTTTGTGCCTCTGCTGCTTCTGCTGTTAGGAATCGCTCCTTGAAAGGCGAGCGAGAGCGTCCTTCCGGGTGCATTGCACTGAGTCGAGTGCTCGCTCGGGACTTTGCTCTCGGGTCCAAGGCAAGAGGGCGTGCTTGCCCGCAGAACCGAGAACACGCTGTTGGGCAGAGCTGCAACTGACCGCTGGAGTTCAGCTCTCGCCGGACGGCAGAAGGCGAAGAACGAAGGCGCTTGCGAGCGGCGCAGTGCAGCGAAGAGCTCTCCGAATTCGCCGCTAGCTCCACGGTCCTTCTCAGCTGCGAGTAGCAGCGCTCGCAGTACACAGAGCTTCGCAAGGCCCGAAGAGCCGGAGGGAAGTATCGCGCACGCAAATGTGCCAGGACAGAGACGTGTTCTACGTTGTCCCCTCTCGTCGTGCAGTTTGTGCCTCTGCTGCTTCTGCTGTTAGGAATCGCTCCTTGAAAGGCGAGCGAGAGCGTCCTTCCGGGTGCATTGCACTGAGTCGAGTGCTCGCTCGGGACTTTGCACTCGGGCCAAGGCAAGAGGGCGTGCTTGCCCGCAGAACCGAGAACACGCTGTTGGGCAGAGCTGCAACTGACCGCTGGAGTTCAGCTCTCGCCGGACGGCAGAAGGCGAAGAACGAAGGCGCTTGCGAGCGGCGCAGTGCAGCGAAGAGCTCTCCGAATTCGCCGCTAGCTCCACGGTCCTTCTCAGCTGCGAGTAGCAGCGCTCGCAGTACACAGAGCTTCGCAAGGCCCGAAGAGCCGGAGGGAAGTATCGCGCACGCAAATGTGCCAGGACAGAGACGTGTTCTACGTTGTCCCCTCTCGTCGTGCAGTTTGTGCCTCTGCTGCTTCTGCTGTTAGGAATCGCTCCTTGAAAGGCGAGCGAGAGCGTCCTTCCGGGTGCATTGCACTGAGTCGAGTGCTCGCTCGGGACTTTGCTCTCGGGTCCAAGGCAAGAGGGCGTGCTTGCCCGCAGAACCGAGAACACGCTGTTGGGCAGAGCTGCAACTGACCGCTGGAGTTCAGCTCTCGCCGGACGGCAGAAGGCGAAGAACGAAGGCGCTTGCGAGCGGCGCAGTGCAGCGAAGAGCTCTCCGAATTCGCCGCTAGCTCCACGGTCCTTCTCAGCTGCGAGTAGCAGCGCTCGCAGTACACAGAGCTTCGCAAGGCCCGAAGAGCCGGAGGGAAGTATCGCACACGCAAATGTGCCAGGACAGAGACGTGTTCTACGTTGTCCCCTCTCGTCGTGCAGTTTGTGCCTCTGCTGCTTCTGCTGTTAGGAATCGCTCCTTGAAAGGCGAGCGAGAGCGTCCTTCCGGGTGCATTGCACTGAGTCGAGTGCTCGCTCGGGACTTTGCTCTCGCGGCCAAGGCAAGAGGGCGTGCTTGCCCGCAGAACTGAGAACACGCTGTTGGGCAGAGCTGCAACTGACCGCTGGAGTTCAGCTCTCGCCGGACGGCAGAAGGCGAAGAACGAAGGCGCTTGCGAGCGGCGCAGTGCAGCGAAGAGCTCTCCGAATTCGCCGCTAGCTCCACGGTCCTTCTCAGCTGCGAGTAGCAGCGCTCGCAGTACACAGAGCTTCGCAAGGCCCGAAGAGCCGGAGGGAAGTATCGCACACGAAAATGTGCCAGGACAGAGACGTGTTCTACGTTGTCCCTTCTCGTCGTGCAGTTTGTGCCTCTGCTGCTTCTGCTGTTAGGAATCGCTCCTTGAAAGGCGAGCGAGAGCGTCCTTCCGGGTGCATTGCACTGAGTCGAGAGCTCGCTCGGGACTTTGCTCTCGGGGCCAAGGCAAGAGGGCGTGCTTGCCCGCAGAACTGAGAACACGCTGTTGGGCAGAGCTGCAACTGACCGCTGGAGTTCAGCTCTCGCCGGACGGCAGAAGGCGAAGAACGAAGCCGCTTGCGAGCGGCGCAGTGCAGCGAAGAGCTCTCCGAATTCGCCGCTAGCTCCACGGTCCTTCTCAGCTGCGAGTAGCAGCGCTCGCAGTACACAGAGCTTCGCAAGGCCCGAAGAGCCGGAGGGAAGTATCGCACACGAAAATGTGCCAGGACAGAGACGTGTTCTACGTTGTCCCTTCTCGTCGTGCAGTTTGTGCCTCTGCTGCTTCTGCTGTTAGGAATCGCTCCTTGAAAGACGAGCGAGAGCGTCCTTCCGGGTGCATTGCACTGAGTCGAGTGCTCGCTCGGGACTTTGCTCTCGGGGCCAAGGCAAGAGGGCGTGCTTGCCCGCAGAACTGAGAACACGCTGTTGGGCAGAGCTGCAACTGACCGCTGGAGTTCAGCTCTCGCCGGACGGCAGAAGGCGAAGAACGAAGCCGCTTGCGAGCGGCGCAGTGCAGCGAAGAGCTCTCCGAATTCGCCGCTAGCTCCACGGTCCTTCTCAGCTGCGAGTAGCAGCGCTCGCAGTACACAGAGCTTCGCAAGGCCCGAAGAGCCGGAGGGAAGTATCGCACACGAAAATGTGCCAGGACAGAGACGTGTTCTACGTTGTCCCCTCTCGTCGTGCAGTTTGTGCCTCTGCTGCTTCTGCTGTTAGGAATCGCTCCTTGAAAGGCGAGCGAGAGCGTCCTTCCGGGTGCATTGCACTGAGTCGAGAGCTCGCTCGGGACTTTGCTCTCGGGGCCAAGGCAAGAGGGCGTGCTTGCCCGCAGAACCGAGAACACGCTGTTGGGCAGAGCTGCAACTGACCGCTGGAGTTCAGCTCTCGCCGGACGGCAGAAGGCGAAGAACGAAGGCGCTTGCGAGCGGCGCAGTGCAGCGAAGAGCTCTCCGAATTCGCCGCTAGCTCCACGGTCCTTCTCAGCTGCGAGTAGCAGCGCTCGCAGTACACAGAGCTTCGCAAGGCCCGAAGAGCCGGAGGGAAGTATCGCACACGCAAATGTGCCAGGACAGAGACGTGTTCTACGTTGTCCCCTCTCGTCGTGCAGTTTGTGCCTCTGCTGCTTCTGCTGTTAGGAATCGCTCCTTGAAAGGCGAGCGAGAGCGTCCTTCCGGGTGCATTGCACTGAGTCGAGTGCTCGCTCGGGACTTTGCACTCGGGGCCAAGGCAAGAGGGCGTGCTTGCCCGCAGAACCGAGAACACGCTGTTGGGCAGAGCTGCAACTGACCGCTGGAGTTCAGCTCTCGCCGGACGGCAGAAGGCGAAGAACGAAGGCGCTTGCGAGCGGCGCAGTGCAGCGAAGAGCTCTCCGAATTCGCCGCTAGCTCCACGGTCCTTCTCAGCTGCGAGTAGCAGCGCTCGCAGTACACAGAGCTTCGCAAGGCCCGAAGAGCCGGAGGGAAGTATCGCACACGCAAATGTGCCAGGACAGAGACGTGTTCTACGTTGTCCCCTCTCGTCGTGCAGTTTGTGCCTCTGCTGCTTCTGCTGTTAGGAATCGCTCCTTGAAAGGCGAGCGAGAGCGTCCTTCCGGGTGCATTGCACTGAGTCGAGTGCTCGCTCGGGACTTTGCTCTCGGGTCCAAGGCAAGAGGGCGTGCTTGCCCGCAGAACCGAGAACACGCTGTTGGGCAGAGCTGCAACTGACCGCTGGAGTTCAGCTCTCGCCGGACGGCAGAAGGCGAAGAACGAAGGCGCTTGCGAGCGGCGCAGTGCAGCGAAGAGCTCTCCGAATTCGCCGCTAGCTCCACGGTCCTTCTCAGCTGCGAGTAGCAGCGCTCGCAGTACACAGAGCTTCGCAAGGCCCGAAGAGCCGGAGGGAAGTATCGCACACGCAAATGTGCCAGGACAGAGACGTGTTCTACGTTGTCCCCTCTCGTCGTGCAGTTTGTGCCTCTGCTGCTTCTGCTGTTAGGAATCGCTCCTTGAAAGGCGAGCGAGAGCGTCCTTCCGGGTGCATTGCACTGAGTCGAGTGCTCGCTCGGGACTTTGCTCTCGGGGCCAAGGCAAGAGGGCGTGCTTGCCCGCAGAACCGAGAACACGCTGTTGGGCAGAGCTGCAACTGACCGCTGGAGTTCAGCTCTCGCCGGACGGCAGAAGGCGAAGAACGAAGGCGCTTGCGAGCGGCGCAGTGCAGCGAAGAGCTCTCCGAATTCGCCGCTAGCTCCACGGTCCTTCTCAGCTGCGAGTAGCAGCGCTCGCAGTACACAGAGCTTCGCAAGGCCCGAAGAGCCGGAGGGAAGTATCGCACACGCAAATGTGCCAGGACAGAGACGTGTTCTACGTTGTCCCCTCTCGTCGTGCAGTTTGTGCCTCTGCTGCTTCTGCTGTTAGGAATCGCTCCTTGAAAGGCGAGCGAGAGCGTCCTTCCGGGTGCATTGCACTGAGTCGAGTGCTCGCTCGGGACTTTGCTCTCGCGGCCAAGGCAAGAGGGCGTGCTTGCCCGCAGAACTGAGAACACGCTGTTGGGCAGAGCTGCAACTGACCGCTGGAGTTCAGCTCTCGCCGGACGGCAGAAGGCGAAGAACGAAGGCGCTTGCGAGCGGCGCAGTGCAGCGAAGAGCTCTCCGAATTCGCCGCTAGCTCCACGGTCCTTCTCAGCTGCGAGTAGCAGCGCTCGCAGTACACAGAGCTTCGCAAGGCCCGAAGAGCCGGAGGGAAGTATCGCACACGAAAATGTGCCAGGACAGAGACGTGTTCTACGTTGTCCCTTCTCGTCGTGCAGTTTGTGCCTCTGCTGCTTCTGCTGTTAGGAATCGCTCCTTGAAAGGCGAGCGAGAGCGGCCTTCCGGGTGCATTGCACTGAGTCGAGAGCTCGCTCGGGACTTTGCTCTCGGGGCCAAGGCAAGAGGGCGTGCTTGCCCGCAGAACCGAGAACACGCTGTTGGGCAGAGCTGCAACTGACCGCTGGAGTTCAGCTCTCGCCGGACGGCAGAAGGCGAAGAACGAAGCCGCTTGCGAGCGGCGCAGTGCAGCGAAGAGCTCTCCGAATTCGCCGCTAGCTCCACGGTCCTTCTCAGCTGCGAGTAGCAGCGCTCGCAGTACACAGAGCTTCGCAAGGCCCGAAGAGCCGGAGGGAAGTATCGCACACGCAAATGTGCCAGGACAGAGACGTGTTCTACGTTGTCCCCTCTCGTCGTGCAGTTTGTGCCTCTGCTGCTTCTGCTGTTAGGAATCGCTCCTTGAAAGGCGAGCGAGAGCGTCCTTCCGGGTGCATTGCACTGAGTCGAGTGCTCGCTCGGGACTTTGCACTCGGGGCCAAGGCAAGAGGGCGTGCTTGCCCGCAGAACCGAGAACACGCTGTTGGGCAGAGCTGCAACTGACCGCTGGAGTTCAGCTCTCGCCGGACGGCAGAAGGCGAAGAACGAAGGCGCTTGCGAGCGGCGCAGTGCAGCGAAGAGCTCTCCGAATTCGCCGCTAGCTCCACGGTCCTTCTCAGCTGCGAGTAGCAGCGCTCGCAGTACACAGAGCTTCGCAAGGCCCGAAGAGCCGGAGGGAAGTATCGCACACGCAAATGTGCCAGGACAGAGACGTGTTCTACGTTGTCCCCTCTCGTCGTGCAGTTTGTGCCTCTGCTGCTTCTGCTGTTAGGAATCGCTCCTTGAAAGGCGAGCGAGAGCGTCCTTCCGGGTGCATTGCACTGAGTCGAGTGCTCGCTCGGGACTTTGCACTCGGGGCCAAGGCAAGAGGGCGTGCTTGCCCGCAGAACCGAGAACACGCTGTTGGGCAGAGCTGCAACTGACCGCTGGAGTTCAGCTCTCGCCGGACGGCAGAAGGCGAAGAACGAAGCCGCTTGCGAGCGGCGCAGTGCAGCGAAGAGCTCTCCGAATTCGCCGCTAGCTCCACGGTCCTTCTCAGCTGCGAGTAGCAGCGCTCGCAGTACACAGAGCTTCGCAAGGCCCGAAGAGCCGGAGGGAAGTATCGCACACGCAAATGTGCCAGGACAGAGACGTGTTCTACGTTGTCCCCTCTCGTCGTGCAGTTTGTGCCTCTGCTGCTTCTGCTGTTAGGAATCGCTCCTTGAAAGGCGAGCGAGAGCGTCCTTCCGGGTGCATTGCACTGAGTCGAGTGCTCGCTCGGGACTTTGCACTCGGGGCCAAGGCAAGAGGGCGTGCTTGCCCGCAGAACCGAGAACACGCTGTTGGGCAGAGCTGCAACTGACCGCTGGAGTTCAGCTCTCGCCGGACGGCAGAAGGCGAAGAACGAAGGCGCTTGCGAGCGGCGCAGTGCAGCGAAGAGCTCTCCGAATTCGCCGCTAGCTCCACGGTCCTTCTCAGCTGCGAGTAGCAGCGCTCGCAGTACACAGAGCTTCGCAAGGCCCGAAGAGCCGGAGGGAAGTATCGCACACGCAAATGTGCCAGGACAGAGACGTGTTCTACGTTGTCCCCTCTCGTCGTGCAGTTTGTGCCTCTGCTGCTTCTGCTGTTAGGAATCGCTCCTTGAAAGGCGAGCGAGAGCGTCCTTCCGGGTGCATTGCACTGAGTCGAGTGCTCGCTCGGGACTTTGCACTCGGGGCCAAGGCAAGAGGGCGTGCTTGCCCGCAGAACCGAGAACACGCTGTTGGGCAGAGCTGCAACTGACCGCTGGAGTTCAGCTCTCGCCGGACGGCAGAAGGCGAAGAACGAAGGCGCTTGCGAGCGGCGCAGTGCAGCGAAGAGCTCTCCGAATTCGCCGCTAGCTCCACGGTCCTTCTCAGCTGCGAGTAGCAGCGCTCGCAGTACACAGAGCTTCGCAAGGCCCGAAGAGCCGGAGGGAAGTATCGCACACGCAAATGTGCCAGGACAGAGACGTGTTCTACGTTGTCCCCTCTCGTCGTGCAGTTTGTGCCTCTGCTGCTTCTGCTGTTAGGAATCGCTCCTTGAAAGGCGAGCGAGAGCGTCCTTCCGGGTGCATTGCACTGAGTCGAGTGCTCGCTCGGGACTTTGCACTCGGGGCCAAGGCAAGAGGGCGTGCTTGCCCGCAGAACCGAGAACACGCTGTTGGGCAGAGCTGCAACTGACCGCTGGAGTTCAGCTCTCGCCGGACGGCAGAAGGCGAAGAACGAAGCCGCTTGCGAGCGGCGCAGTGCAGCGAAGAGCTCTCCGAATTCGCCGCTAGCTCCACGGTCCTTCTCAGCTGCGAGTAGCAGCGCTCGCAGTACACAGAGCTTCGCAAGGCCCGAAGAGCCGGAGGGAAGTATCGCACACGCAAATGTGCCAGGACAGAGACGTGTTCTACGTTGTCCCCTCTCGTCGTGCAGTTTGTGCCTCTGCTGCTTCTGCTGTTAGGAATCGCTCCTTGAAAGGCGAGCGAGAGCGTCCTTCCGGGTGCATTGCACTGAGTCGAGTGCTCGCTCGGGACTTTGCTCTCGCGGCCAAGGCAAGAGGGCGTGCTTGCCCGCAGAACTGAGAACACGCTGTTGGGCAGAGCTGCAACTGACCGCTGGAGTTCAGCTCTCGCCGGACGGCAGAAGGCGAAGAACGAAGGCGCTTGCGAGCGGCGCAGTGCAGCGAAGAGCTCTCCGAATTCGCCGCTAGCTCCACGGTCCTTCTCAGCTGCGAGTAGCAGCGCTCGCAGTACACAGAGCTTCGCAAGGCCCGAAGAGCCGGAGGGAAGTATCGCACACGAAAATGTGCCAGGACAGAGACGTGTTCTACGTTGTCCCTTCTCGTCGTGCAGTTTGTGCCTCTGCTGCTTCTGCTGTTAGGAATCGCTCCTTGAAAGACGAGCGAGAGCGTCCTTCCGGGTGCATTGCACTGAGTCGAGTGCTCGCTCGGGACTTTGCTCTCGGGGCCAAGGCAAGAGGGCGTGCTTGCCCGCAGAACTGAGAACACGCTGTTGGGCAGAGCTGCAACTGACCGCTGGAGTTCAGCTCTCGCCGGACGGCAGAAGGCGAAGAACGAAGCCGCTTGCGAGCGGCGCAGTGCAGCGAAGAGCTCTCCGAATTCGCCGCTAGCTCCACGGTCCTTCTCAGCTGCGAGTAGCAGCGCTCGCAGTACACAGAGCTTCGCAAGGCCCGAAGAGCCGGAGGGAAGTATCGCACACGAAAATGTGCCAGGACAGAGACGTGTTCTACGTTGTCCCCTCTCGTCGTGCAGTTTGTGCCTCTGCTGCTTCTGCTGTTAGGAATCGCTCCTTGAAAGGCGAGCGAGAGCGTCCTTCCGGGTGCATTGCACTGAGTCGAGTGCTCGCTCGGGACTTTGCTCTCGGGGCCAAGGCAAGAGGGCGTGCTTGCCCGCAGAACTGAGAACACGCTGTTGGGCAGAGCTGCAACTGACCGCTGGAGTTCAGCTCTCGCCGGACGGCAGAAGGCGAAGAACGAAGCCGCTTGCGAGCGGCGCAGTGCAGCGAAGAGCTCTCCGAATTCGCCGCTAGCTCCACGGTCCTTCTCAGCTGCGAGTAGCAGCGCTCGCAGTACACAGAGCTTCGCAAGAACCGAAGACCCGGAGGGAAGTATCGCACACGAAAATGTGCCAGGACAGAGACGTGTTCTACGTTGTCCCTTCTCGTCGTGCAGTTTGTGCCTCTGCTGCTTCTGCTGTTAGGAATCGCTCCTTGAAAGACGAGCGAGAGCGTCCTTCCGGGTGCATTGCACTGAGTCGAGAGCTCGCTCGGGACTTTGCTCTCGGGGCCAAGGCAAGAGGGCGTGCTTGCCCGCAGAACCGAGAACACGCTGTTGGGCAGAGCTGCAACTGACCGCTGGAGTTCAGCTCTCGCCGGACGGCAGAAGGCGAAGAACGAAGCCGCTTGCGAGCGGCGCAGTGCAGCGAAGAGCTCTCCGAATTCGCCGCTAGCTCCACGGTCCTTCTCAGCTGCGAGTAGCAGCGCTCGCAGTACACAGAGCTTCGCAAGGCCCGAAGAGCCGGAGGGAAGTATCGCACACGCAAATGTGCCAGGACAGAGACGTGTTCTACGTTGTCCCCTCTCGTCGTGCAGTTTGTGCCTCTGCTGCTTCTGCTGTTAGGAATCGCTCCTTGAAAGGCGAGCGAGAGCGTCCTTCCGGGTGCATTGCACTGAGTCGAGTGCTCGCTCGGGACTTTGCTCTCGGGGCCAAGGCAAGAGGGCGTGCTTGCCCGCAGAACCGAGAACACGCTGTTGGGCAGAGCTGCAACTGACCGCTGGAGTTCAGCTCTCGCCGGACGGCAGAAGGCGAAGAACGAAGGCGCTTGCGAGCGGCGCAGTGCAGCGAAGAGCTCTCCGAATTCGCCGCTAGCTCCACGGTCCTTCTCAGCTGCGAGTAGCAGCGCTCGCAGTACACAGAGCTTCGCAAGGCCCGAAGAGCCGGAGGGAAGTATCGCACACGCAAATGTGCCAGGACAGAGACGTGTTCTACGTTGTCCCCTCTCGTCGTGCAGTTTGTGCCTCTGCTGCTTCTGCTGTTAGGAATCGCTCCTTGAAAGGCGAGCGAGAGCGTCCTTCCGGGTGCATTGCACTGAGTCGAGTGCTCGCTCGGGACTTTGCTCTCGCGGCCAAGGCAAGAGGGCGTGCTTGCCCGCAGAACCGAGAACACGCTGTTGGGCAGAGCTGCAACTGACCGCTGGAGTTCAGCTCTCGCCGGACGGCAGAAGGCGAAGAACGAAGGCGCTTGCGAGCGGCGCAGTGCAGCGAAGAGCTCTCCGAATTCGCCGCTAGCTCCACGGTCCTTCTCAGCTGCGAGTAGCAGCGCTCGCAGTACACAGAGCTTCGCAAGGCCCGAAGAGCCGGAGGGAAGTATCGCACACGCAAATGTGCCAGGACAGAGACGTGTTCTACGTTGTCCCCTCTCGTCGTGCAGTTTGTGCCTCTGCTGCTTCTGCTGTTAGGAATCGCTCCTTGAAAGGCGAGCGAGAGCGTCCTTCCGGGTGCATTGCACTGAGTCGAGTGCTCGCTCGGGACTTTGCTCTCGGGTCCAAGGCAAGAGGGCGTGCTTGCCCGCAGAACCGAGAACACGCTGTTGGGCAGAGCTGCAACTGACCGCTGGAGTTCAGCTCTCGCCGGACGGCAGAAGGCGAAGAACGAAGGCGCTTGCGAGCGGCGCAGTGCAGCGAAGAGCTCTCCGAATTCGCCGCTAGCTCCACGGTCCTTCTCAGCTGCGAGTAGCAGCGCTCGCAGTACACAGAGCTTCGCAAGGCCCGAAGAGCCGGAGGGAAGTATCGCACACGCAAATGTGCCAGGACAGAGACGTGTTCTACGTTGTCCCCTCTCGTCGTGCAGTTTGTGCCTCTGCTGCTTCTGCTGTTAGGAATCGCTCCTTGAAAGGCGAGCGAGAGCGTCCTTCCGGGTGCATTGCACTGAGTCGAGTGCTCGCTCGGGACTTTGCACTCGGGGCCAAGGCAAGAGGGCGTGCTTGCCCGCAGAACCGAGAACACGCTGTTGGGCAGAGCTGCAACTGACCGCTGGAGTTCAGCTCTCGCCGGACGGCAGAAGGCGAAGAACGAAGGCGCTTGCGAGCGGCGCAGTGCAGCGAAGAGCTCTCCGAATTCGCCGCTAGCTCCACGGTCCTTCTCAGCTGCGAGTAGCAGCGCTCGCAGTACACAGAGCTTCGCAAGGCCCGAAGAGCCGGAGGGAAGTATCGCACACGCAAATGTGCCAGGACAGAGACGTGTTCTACGTTGTCCCCTCTCGTCGTGCAGTTTGTGCCTCTGCTGCTTCTGCTGTTAGGAATCGCTCCTTGAAAGGCGAGCGAGAGCGTCCTTCCGGGTGCATTGCACTGAGTCGAGTGCTCGCTCGGGACTTTGCTCTCGCGGCCAAGGCAAGAGGGCGTGCTTGCCCGCAGAACCGAGAACACGCTGTTGGGCAGAGCTGCAACTGACCGCTGGAGTTCAGCTCTCGCCGGACGGCAGAAGGCGAAGAACGAAGGCGCTTGCGAGCGGCGCAGTGCAGCGAAGAGCTCTCCGAATTCGCCGCTAGCTCCACGGTCCTTCTCAGCTGCGAGTAGCAGCGCTCGCAGTACACAGAGCTTCGCAAGGCCCGAAGACCCGGAGGGAAGTATCGCACACGAAAATGTGCCAGGACAGAGACGTGTTCTACGTTGTCCCTTCTCGTCGTGCAGTTTGTGCCTCTGCTGCTTCTGCTGTTAGGAATCGCTCCTTGAAAGAGGAGCGAGAGCGTCCTTCCGGGTGCATTGCACTGAGTCGAGTGCTCGCTCGGGACTTTGCTCTCGGGGCCAAGGCAAGAGGGCGTGCTTGCCCGCAGAACCGAGAACACGCTGTTGGGCAGAGCTGCAACTGACCGCTGGAGTTCAGCTCTCGCCGGACGGCAGAAGGCGAAGAACGAAGGCGCTTGCGAGCGGCGCAGTGCAGCGAAGAGCTCTCCGAATTCGCCGCTAGCTCCACGGTCCTTCTCAGCTGCGAGTAGCAGCGCTCGCAGTACACAGAGCTTCGCAAGGCCCGAAGAGCCGGAGGGAAGTATCGCACACGCAAATGTGCCAGGACAGAGACGTGTCCTACGTTGTCCCCTCTCGTCGTGCAGTTTGTGCCTCTGCTGCTTCTGCTGTTAGGAATCGCTCCTTGAAAGGCGAGCGAGAGCGGCCTTCCGGGTGCATTGCACTGAGTCGAGTGCTCGCTCGGGACTTTGCACTCGGGGCCAAGGCAAGAGGGCGTGCTTGCCCGCAGAACCGAGAACACGCTGTTGGGCAGAGCTGCAACTGACCGCTGGAGTTCAGCTCTCGCCGGACGGCAGAAGGCGAAGAACGAAGCCGCTTGCGAGCGGCGCAGTGCAGCGAAGAGCTCTCCGAATTCGCCGCTAGCTCCACGGTCCTTCTCAGCTGCGAGTAGCAGCGCTCGCAGTACACAGAGCTTCGCAAGGCCCGAAGAGCCGGAGGGAAGTATCGCACACGCAAATGTGCCAGGACAGAGACGTGTTCTACGTTGTCCCCTCTCGTCGTGCAGTTTGTGCCTCTGCTGCTTCTGCTGTTAGGAATCGCTCCTTGAAAGGCGAGCGAGAGCGTCCTTCCGGGTGCATTGCACTGAGTCGAGTGCTCGCTCGGGACTTTGCACTCGGGGCCAAGGCAAGAGGGCGTGCTTGCCCGCAGAACCGAGAACACGCTGTTGGGCAGAGCTGCAACTGACCGCTGGAGTTCAGCTCTCGCCGGACGGCAGAAGGCGAAGAACGAAGGCGCTTGCGAGCGGCGCAGTGCAGCGAAGAGCTCTCCGAATTCGCCGCTAGCTCCACGGTCCTTCTCAGCTGCGAGTAGCAGCGCTCGCAGTACACAGAGCTTCGCAAGGCCCGAAGAGCCGGAGGGAAGTATCGCACACGCAAATGTGCCAGGACAGAGACGTGTTCTACGTTGTCCCCTCTCGTCGTGCAGTTTGTGCCTCTGCTGCTTCTGCTGTTAGGAATCGCTCCTTGAAAGGCGAGCGAGAGCGTCCTTCCGGGTGCATTGCACTGAGTCGAGTGCTCGCTCGGGACTTTGCACTCGGGGCCAAGGCAAGAGGGCGTGCTTGCCCGCAGAACCGAGAACACGCTGTTGGGCAGAGCTGCAACTGACCGCTGGAGTTCAGCTCTCGCCGGACGGCAGAAGGCGAAGAACGAAGGCGCTTGCGAGCGGCGCAGTGCAGCGAAGAGCTCTCCGAATTCGCCGCTAGCTCCACGGTCCTTCTCAGCTGCGAGTAGCAGCGCTCGCAGTACACAGAGCTTCGCAAGGCCCGAAGAGCCGGAGGGAAGTATCGCACACGCAAATGTGCCAGGACAGAGACGTGTTCTACGTTGTCCCCTCTCGTCGTGCAGTTTGTGCCTCTGCTGCTTCTGCTGTTAGGAATCGCTCCTTGAAAGGCGAGCGAGAGCGTCCTTCCGGGTGCATTGCACTGAGTCGAGTGCTCGCTCGGGACTTTGCTCTCGGGGCCAAGGCAAGAGGGCGTGCTTGCCCGCAGAACCGAGAACACGCTGTTGGGCAGAGCTGCAACTGACCGCTGGAGTTCAGCTCTCGCCGGACGGCAGAAGGCGAAGAACGAAGGCGCTTGCGAGCGGCGCAGTGCAGCGAAGAGCTCTCCGAATTCGCCGCTAGCTCCACGGTCCTTCTCAGCTGCGAGTAGCAGCGCTCGCAGTACACAGAGCTTCGCAAGGCCCGAAGAGCCGGAGGGAAGTATCGCACACGCAAATGTGCCAGGACAGAGACGTGTTCTACGTTGTCCCCTCTCGTCGTGCAGTTTGTGCCTCTGCTGCTTCTGCTGTTAGGAATCGCTCCTTGAAAGACGAGCGAGAGCGTCCTTCCGGGTGCATTGCACTGAGTCGAGAGCTCGCTCGGGACTTTGCTCTCGGGGCCAAGGCAAGAGGGCGTGCTTGCCCGCAGAACCGAGAACACGCTGTTGGGCAGAGCTGCAACTGACCGCTGGAGTTCAGCTCTCGCCGGACGGCAGAAGGCGAAGAACGAAGCCGCTTGCGAGCGGCGCAGTGCAGCGAAGAGCTCTCCGAATTCGCCGCTAGCTCCACGGTCCTTCTCAGCTGCGAGTAGCAGCGCTCGCAGTACACAGAGCTTCGCAAGGCCCGAAGAGCCGGAGGGAAGTATCGCACACGAAAATGTGCCAGGACAGAGACGTGTTCTACGTTGTCCCCTCTCGTCGTGCAGTTTGTGCCTCTGCTGCTTCTGCTGTTAGGAATCGCTCCTTGAAAGGCGAGCGAGAGCGTCCTTCCGGGTGCATTGCACTGAGTCGAGTGCTCGCTCGGGACTTTGCTCTCGCGGCCAAGGCAAGAGGGCGTGCTTGCCCGCAGAACCGAGAACACGCTGTTGGGCAGAGCTGCAACTGACCGCTGGAGTTCAGCTCTCGCCGGACGGCAGAAGGCGAAGAACGAAGGCGCTTGCGAGCGGCGCAGTGCAGCGAAGAGCTCTCCGAATTCGCCGCTAGCTCCACGGTCCTTCTCAGCTGCGAGTAGCAGCGCTCGCAGTACACAGAGCTTCGCAAGGCCCGAAGAGCCGGAGGGAAGTATCGCACACGAAAATGTGCCAGGACAGAGACGTGTTCTACGTTGTCCCTTCTCGTCGTGCAGTTTGTGCCTCTGCTGCTTCTGCTGTTAGGAATCGCTCCTTGAAAGGCGAGCGAGAGCGTCCTTCCGGGTGCATTGCACTGAGTCGAGAGCTCGCTCGGGACTTTGCTCTCGGGGCCAAGGCAAGAGGGCGTGCTTGCCCGCAGAACCGAGAACACGCTGTTGGGCAGAGCTGCAACTGACCGCTGGAGTTCAGCTCTCGCCGGACGGCAGAAGGCGAAGAACGAAGGCGCTTGCGAGCGGCGCAGTGCAGCGAAGAGCTCTCCGAATTCGCCGCTAGCTCCACGGTCCTTCTCAGCTGCGAGTAGCAGCGCTCGCAGTACACAGAGCTTCGCAAGGCCCGAAGAGCCGGAGGGAAGTATCGCACACGAAAATGTGCCAGGACAGAGACGTGTTCTACGTTGTCCCTTCTCGTCGTGCAGTTTGTGCCTCTGCTGCTTCTGCTGTTAGGAATCGCTCCTTGAAAGACGAGCGAGAGCGTCCTTCCGGGTGCATTGCACTGAGTCGAGTGCTCGCTCGGGACTTTGCTCTCGGGGCCAAGGCAAGAGGGCGTGCTTGCCCGCAGAACCGAGAACACGCTGTTGGGCAGAGCTGCAACTGACCGCTGGAGTTCAGCTCTCGCCGGACGGCAGAAGGCGAAGAACGAAGGCGCTTGCGAGCGGCGCAGTGCAGCGAAGAGCTCTCCGAATTCGCCGCTAGCTCCACGGTCCTTCTCAGCTGCGAGTAGCAGCGCTCGCAGTACACAGAGCTTCGCAAGGCCCGAAGAGCCGGAGGGAAGTATCGCACACGCAAATGTGCCAGGACAGAGACGTGTTCTACGTTGTCCCCTCTCGTCGTGCAGTTTGTGCCTCTGCTGCTTCTGCTGTTAGGAATCGCTCCTTGAAAGGCGAGCGAGAGCGTCCTTCCGGGTGCATTGCACTGAGTCGAGTGCTCGCTCGGGACTTTGCACTCGGGGCCAAGGCAAGAGGGCGTGCTTGCCCGCAGAACCGAGAACACGCTGTTGGGCAGAGCTGCAACTGACCGCTGGAGTTCAGCTCTCGCCGGACGGCAGAAGGCGAAGAACGAAGGCGCTTGCGAGCGGCGCAGTGCAGCGAAGAGCTCTCCGAATTCGCCGCTAGCTCCACGGTCCTTCTCAGCTGCGAGTAGCAGCGCTCGCAGTACACAGAGCTTCGCAAGGCCCGAAGAGCCGGAGGGAAGTATCGCACACGCAAATGTGCCAGGACAGAGACGTGTTCTACGTTGTCCCCTCTCGTCGTGCAGTTTGTGCCTCTGCTGCTTCTGCTGTTAGGAATCGCTCCTTGAAAGGCGAGCGAGAGCGTCCTTCCGGGTGCATTGCACTGAGTCGAGTGCTCGCTCGGGACTTTGCACTCGGGGCCAAGGCAAGAGGGCGTGCTTGCCCGCAGAACCGAGAACACGCTGTTGGGCAGAGCTGCAACTGACCGCTGGAGTTCAGCTCTCGCCGGACGGCAGAAGGCGAAGAACGAAGGCGCTTGCGAGCGGCGCAGTGCAGCGAAGAGCTCTCCGAATTCGCCGCTAGCTCCACGGTCCTTCTCAGCTGCGAGTAGCAGCGCTCGCAGTACACAGAGCTTCGCAAGGCCCGAAGAGCCGGAGGGAAGTATCGCACACGCAAATGTGCCAGGACAGAGACGTGTTCTACGTTGTCCCCTCTCGTCGTGCAGTTTGTGCCTCTGCTGCTTCTGCTGTTAGGAATCGCTCCTTGAAAGGCGAGCGAGAGCGTCCTTCCGGGTGCATTGCACTGAGTCGAGTGCTCGCTCGGGACTTTGCTCTCGGGGCCAAGGCAAGAGGGCGTGCTTGCCCGCAGAACCGAGAACACGCTGTTAGGCAGAGCTGCAACTGACCGCTGGAGTTCAGCTCTCGCCGGACGGCAGAAGGCGAAGAACGAAGCCGCTTGCGAGCGGCGCAGTGCAGCGAAGAGCTCTCCGAATTCGCCGCTAGCTCCACGGTCCTTCTCAGCTGCGAGTAGCAGCGCTCGCAGTACACAGAGCTTCGCAAGGCCCGAAGAGCCGGAGGGAAGTATCGCACACGCAAATGTGCCAGGACAGAGACGTGTTCTACGTTGTCCCTTCTCGTCGTGCAGTTTGTGCCTCTGCTGCTTCTGCTGTTAGGAATCGCTCCTTGAAAGGCGAGCGAGAGCGTCCTTCCGGGTGCATTGCACTGAGTCGAGTGCTCGCTCGGGACTTTGCACTCGGGGCCAAGGCAAGAGGGCGTGCTTGCCCGCAGAACCGAGAACACGCTGTTGGGCAGAGCTGCAACTGACCGCTGGAGTTCAGCTCTCGCCGGACGGCAGAAGGCGAAGAACGAAGGCGCTTGCGAGCGGCGCAGTGCAGCGAAGAGCTCTCCGAATTCGCCGCTAGCTCCACGGTCCTTCTCAGCTGCGAGTAGCAGCGCTCGCAGTACACAGAGCTTCGCAAGGCCCGAAGAGCCGGAGGGAAGTATCGCACACGCAAATGTGCCAGGACAGAGACGTGTTCTACGTTGTCCCCTCTCGTCGTGCAGTTTGTGCCTCTGCTGCTTCTGCTGTTAGGAATCGCTCCTTGAAAGGCGAGCGAGAGCGTCCTTCCGGGTGCATTGCACTGAGTCGAGTGCTCGCTCGGGACTTTGCTCTCGGGTCCAAGGCAAGAGGGCGTGCTTGCCCGCAGAACCGAGAACACGCTGTTGGGCAGAGCTGCAACTGACCGCTGGAGTTCAGCTCTCGCCGGACGGCAGAAGGCGAAGAACGAAGGCGCTTGCGAGCGGCGCAGTGCAGCGAAGAGCTCTCCGAATTCGCCGCTAGCTCCACGGTCCTTCTCAGCTGCGAGTAGCAGCGCTCGCAGTACACAGAGCTTCGCAAGGCCCGAAGAGCCGGAGGGAAGTATCGCACACGAAAATGTGCCAGGACAGAGACGTGTTCTACGTTGTCCCCTCTCGTCGTGCAGTTTGTGCCTCTGCTGCTTCTGCTGTTAGGAATCGCTCCTTGAAAGGCGAGCGAGAGCGTCCTTCCGGGTGCATTGCACTGAGTCGAGTGCTCGCTCGGGACTTTGCACTCGGGGCCAAGGCAAGAGGGCGTGCTTGCCCGCAGAACCGAGAACACGCTGTTGGGCAGAGCTGCAACTGACCGCTGGAGTTCAGCTCTCGCCGGACGGCAGAAGGCGAAGAACGAAGGCGCTTGCGAGCGGCGCAGTGCAGCGAAGAGCTCTCCGAATTCGCCGCTAGCTCCACGGTCCTTCTCAGCTGCGAGTAGCAGCGCTCGCAGTACACAGAGCTTCGCAAGGCCCGAAGAGCCGGAGGGAAGTATCGCACACGCAAATGTGCCAGGACAGAGACGTGTTCTACGTTGTCCCCTCTCGTCGTGCAGTTTGTGCCTCTGCTGCTTCTGCTGTTAGGAATCGCTCCTTGAAAGGCGAGCGAGAGCGTCCTTCCGGGTGCATTGCACTGAGTCGAGTGCTCGCTCGGGACTTTGCTCTCGGGGCCAAGGCAAGAGGGCGTGCTTGCCCGCAGAACCGAGAACACGCTGTTGGGCAGAGCTGCAACTGACCGCTGGAGTTCAGCTCTCGCCGGACGGCAGAAGGCGAAGAACGAAGGCGCTTGCGAGCGGCGCAGTGCAGCGAAGAGCTCTCCGAATTCGCCGCTAGCTCCACGGTCCTTCTCAGCTGCGAGTAGCAGCGCTCGCAGTACACAGAGCTTCGCAAGGCCCGAAGAGCCGGAGGGAAGTATCGCACACGAAAATGTGCCAGGACAGAGACGTGTTCTACGTTGTCCCCTCTCGTCGTGCAGTTTGTGCCTCTGCTGCTTCTGCTGTTAGGAATCGCTCCTTGAAAGGCGAGCGAGAGCGTCCTTCCGGGTGCATTGCACTGAGTCGAGAGCTCGCTCGGGACTTTGCTCTCGGGGCCAAGGCAAGAGGGCGTGCTTGCCCGCAGAACTGAGAACACGCTGTTGGGCAGAGCTGCAACTGACCGCTGGAGTTCAGCTCTCGCCGGACGGCAGAAGGCGAAGAACGAAGCCGCTTGCGAGCGGCGCAGTGCAGCGAAGAGCTCTCCGAATTCGCCGCTAGCTCCACGGTCCTTCTCAGCTGCGAGTAGCAGCGCTCGCAGTACACAGAGCTTCGCAAGGCCCGAAGAGCCGGAGGGAAGTATCGCACACGAAAATGTGCCAGGACAGAGACGTGTTCTACGTTGTCCCCTCTCGTCGTGCAGTTTGTGCCTCTGCTGCTTCTGCTGTTAGGAATCGCTCCTTGAAAGGCGAGCGAGAGCGTCCTTCCGGGTGCATTGCACTGAGTCGAGTGCTCGCTCGGGACTTTGCTCTCGCGGCCAAGGCAAGAGGGCGTGCTTGCCCGCAGAACTGAGAACACGCTGTTGGGCAGAGCTGCAACTGACCGCTGGAGTTCAGCTCTCGCCGGACGGCAGAAGGCGAAGAACGAAGGCGCTTGCGAGCGGCGCAGTGCAGCGAAGAGCTCTCCGAATTCGCCGCTAGCTCCACGGTCCTTCTCAGCTGCGAGTAGCAGCGCTCGCAGTACACAGAGCTTCGCAAGGCCCGAAGAGCCGGAGGGAAGTATCGCACACGAAAATGTGCCAGGACAGAGACGTGTTCTACGTTGTCCCCTCTCGTCGTGCAGTTTGTGCCTCTGCTGCTTCTGCTGTTAGGAATCGCTCCTTGAAAGGCGAGCGAGAGCGTCCTTCCGGGTGCATTGCACTGAGTCGAGTGCTCGCTCGGGACTTTGCTCTCGCGGCCAAGGCAAGAGGGCGTGCTTGCCCGCAGAACTGAGAACACGCTGTTGGGCAGAGCTGCAACTGACCGCTGGAGTTCAGCTCTCGCCGGACGGCAGAAGGCGAAGAACGAAGGCGCTTGCGAGCGGCGCAGTGCAGCGAAGAGCTCTCCGAATTCGCCGCAAGCTCCACGGTCCTTCTCAGCTGCGAGTAGCAGCGCTCGCAGTACACAGAGCTTCGCAAGGCCCGAAGAGCCGGAGGGAAGTATCGCACACGAAAATGTGCCAGGACAGAGACGTGTTCTACGTTGTCCCTTCTCGTCGTGCAGTTTGTGCCTCTGCTGCTTCTGCTGTTAGGAATCGCTCCTTGAAAGGCGAGCGAGAGCGTCCTTCCGGGTGCATTGCACTGAGTCGAGAGCTCGCTCGGGACTTTGCTCTCGGGGCCAAGGCAAGAGGGCGTGCTTGCCCGCAGAACCGAGAACACGCTGTTAGGCAGAGCTGCAACTGACCGCTGGAGTTCAGCTCTCGCCGGACGGCAGAAGGCGAAGAACGAAGCCGCTTGCGAGCGGCGCAGTGCAGCGAAGAGCTCTCCGAATTCGCCGCTAGCTCCACGGTCCTTCTCAGCTGCGAGTAGCAGCGCTCGCAGTACACAGAGCTTCGCAAGGCCCGAAGAGCCGGAGGGAAGTATCGCACACGAAAATGTGCCAGGACAGAGACGTGTTCTACGTTGTCCCTTCTCGTCGTGCAGTTTGTGCCTCTGCTGCTTCTGCTGTTAGGAATCGCTCCTTGAAAGGCGAGCGAGAGCGTCCTTCCGGGTGCATTGCACTGAGTCGAGTGCTCGCTCGGGACTTTGCACTCGGGGCCAAGGCAAGAGGGCGTGCTTGCCCGCAGAACCGAGAACACGCTGTTGGGCAGAGCTGCAACTGACCGCTGGAGTTCAGCTCTCGCCGGACGGCAGAAGGCGAAGAACGAAGGCGCTTGCGAGCGGCGCAGTGCAGCGAAGAGCTCTCCGAATTCGCCGCTAGCTCCACGGTCCTTCTCAGCTGCGAGTAGCAGCGCTCGCAGTACACAGAGCTTCGCAAGGCCCGAAGAGCCGGAGGGAAGTATCGCACACGCAAATGTGCCAGGACAGAGACGTGTTCTACGTTGTCCCCTCTCGTCGTGCAGTTTGTGCCTCTGCTGCTTCTGCTGTTAGGAATCGCTCCTTGAAAGGCGAGCGAGAGCGTCCTTCCGGGTGCATTGCACTGAGTCGAGTGCTCGCTCGGGACTTTGCACTCGGGGCCAAGGCAAGAGGGCGTGCTTGCCCGCAGAACCGAGAACACGCTGTTGGGCAGAGCTGCAACTGACCGCTGGAGTTCAGCTCTCGCCGGACGGCAGAAGGCGAAGAACGAAGGCGCTTGCGAGCGGCGCAGTGCAGCGAAGAGCTCTCCGAATTCGCCGCTAGCTCCACGGTCCTTCTCAGCTGCGAGTAGCAGCGCTCGCAGTACACAGAGCTTCGCAAGGCCCGAAGAGCCGGAGGGAAGTATCGCACACGCAAATGTGCCAGGACAGAGACGTGTTCTACGTTGTCCCCTCTCGTCGTGCAGTTTGTGCCTCTGCTGCTTCTGCTGTTAGGAATCGCTCCTTGAAAGGCGAGCGAGAGCGTCCTTCCGGGTGCATTGCACTGAGTCGAGTGCTCGCTCGGGACTTTGCACTCGGGGCCAAGGCAAGAGGGCGTGCTTGCCCGCAGAACCGAGAACACGCTGTTGGGCAGAGCTGCAACTGACCGCTGGAGTTCAGCTCTCGCCGGACGGCAGAAGGCGAAGAACGAAGGCGCTTGCGAGCGGCGCAGTGCAGCGAAGAGCTCTCCGAATTCGCCGCTAGCTCCACGGTCCTTCTCAGCTGCGAGTAGCAGCGCTCGCAGTACACAGAGCTTCGCAAGGCCCGAAGAGCCGGAGGGAAGTATCGCACACGAAAATGTGCCAGGACAGAGACGTGTTCTACGTTGTCCCCTCTCGTCGTGCAGTTTGTGCCTCTGCTGCTTCTGCTGTTAGGAATCGCTCCTTGAAAGGCGAGCGAGAGCGTCCTTCCGGGTGCATTGCACTGAGTCGAGTGCTCGCTCGGGACTTTGCTCTCGGGTCCAAGGCAAGAGGGCGTGCTTGCCCGCAGAACCGAGAACACGCTGTTGGGCAGAGCTGCAACTGACCGCTGGAGTTCAGCTCTCGCCGGACGGCAGAAGGCGAAGAACGAAGGCGCTTGCGAGCGGCGCAGTGCAGCGAAGAGCTCTCCGAATTCGCCGCTAGCTCCACGGTCCTTCTCAGCTGCGAGTAGCAGCGCTCGCAGTACACAGAGCTTCGCAAGGCCCGAAGAGCCGGAGGGAAGTATCGCACACGAAAATGTGCCAGGACAGAGACGTGTTCTACGTTGTCCCCTCTCGTCGTGCAGTTTGTGCCTCTGCTGCTTCTGCTGTTAGGAATCGCTCCTTGAAAGGCGAGCGAGAGCGTCCTTCCGGGTGCATTGCACTGAGTCGAGTGCTCGCTCGGGACTTTGCACTCGGGGCCAAGGCAAGAGGGCGTGCTTGCCCGCAGAACCGAGAACACGCTGTTGGGCAGAGCTGCAACTGACCGCTGGAGTTCAGCTCTCGCCGGACGGCAGAAGGCGAAGAACGAAGGCGCTTGCGAGCGGCGCAGTGCAGCGAAGAGCTCTCCGAATTCGCCGCTAGCTCCACGGTCCTTCTCAGCTGCGAGTAGCAGCGCTCGCAGTACACAGAGCTTCGCAAGGCCCGAAGAGCCGGAGGGAAGTATCGCACACGCAAATGTGCCAGGACAGAGACGTGTTCTACGTTGTCCCCTCTCGTCGTGCAGTTTGTGCCTCTGCTGCTTCTGCTGTTAGGAATCGCTCCTTGAAAGGCGAGCGAGAGCGTCCTTCCGGGTGCATTGCACTGAGTCGAGTGCTCGCTCGGGACTTTGCTCTCGGGGCCAAGGCAAGAGGGCGTGCTTGCCCGCAGAACCGAGAACACGCTGTTGGGCAGAGCTGCAACTGACCGCTGGAGTTCAGCTCTCGCCGGACGGCAGAAGGCGAAGAACGAAGCCGCTTGCGAGCGGCGCAGTGCAGCGAAGAGCTCTCCGAATTCGCCGCTAGCTCCACGGTCCTTCTCAGCTGCGAGTAGCAGCGCTCGCAGTACACAGAGCTTCGCAAGGCCCGAAGACCCGGAGGGAAGTATCGCACACGAAAATGTGCCAGGACAGAGACGTGTTCTACGTTGTCCCCTCTCGTCGTGCAGTTTGTGCCTCTGCTGCTTCTGCTGTTAGGAATCGCTCCTTGAAAGGCGAGCGAGAGCGTCCTTCCGGGTGCATTGCACTGAGTCGAGTGCTCGCTCGGGACTTTGCTCTCGGGGCCAAGGCAAGAGGGCGTGCTTGCCCGCAGAACTGAGAACACGCTGTTGGGCAGAGCTGCAACTGACCGCTGGAGTTCAGCTCTCGCCGGACGGCAGAAGGCGAAGAACGAAGGCGCTTGCGAGCGGCGCAGTGCAGCGAAGAGCTCTCCGAATTCGCCGCTAGCTCCACGGTCCTTCTCAGCTGCGAGTAGCAGCGCTCGCAGTACACAGAGCTTCGCAAGGCCCGAAGAGCCGGAGGGAAGTATCGCACACGAAAATGTGCCAGGACAGAGACGTGTTCTACGTTGTCCCTTCTCGTCGTGCAGTTTGTGCCTCTGCTGCTTCTGCTGTTAGGAATCGCTCCTTGAAAGGCGAGCGAGAGCGTCCTTCCGGGTGCATTGCACTGAGTCGAGAGCTCGCTCGGGACTTTGCTCTCGGGGCCAAGGCAAGAGGGCGTGCTTGCCCGCAGAACCGAGAACACGCTGTTGGGCAGAGCTGCAACTGACCGCTGGAGTTCAGCTCTCGCCGGACGGCAGAAGGCGAAGAACGAAGCCGCTTGCGAGCGGCGCAGTGCAGCGAAGAGCTCTCCGAATTCGCCGCTAGCTCCACGGTCCTTCTCAGCTGCGAGTAGCAGCGCTCGCAGTACACAGAGCTTCGCAAGGCCCGAAGAGCCGGAGGGAAGTATCGCACACGAAAATGTGCCAGGACAGAGACGTGTTCTACGTTGTCCCCTCTCGTCGTGCAGTTTGTGCCTCTGCTGCTTCTGCTGTTAGGAATCGCTCCTTGAAAGGCGAGCGAGAGCGTCCTTCCGGGTGCATTGCACTGAGTCGAGTGCTCGCTCGGGACTTTGCTCTCGGGGCCAAGGCAAGAGGGCGTGCTTGCCCGCAGAACCGAGAACACGCTGTTGGGCAGAGCTGCAACTGACCGCTGGAGTTCAGCTCTCGCCGGACGGCAGAAGGCGAAGAACGAAGGCGCTTGCGAGCGGCGCAGTGCAGCGAAGAGCTCTCCGAATTCGCCGCTAGCTCCACGGTCCTTCTCAGCTGCGAGTAGCAGCGCTCGCAGTACACAGAGCTTCGCAAGGCCCGAAGAGCCGGAGGGAAGTATCGCACACGAAAATGTGCCAGGACAGAGACGTGTTCTACGTTGTCCCCTCTCGTCGTGCAGTTTGTGCCTCTGCTGCTTCTGCTGTTAGGAATCGCTCCTTGAAAGGCGAGCGAGAGCGTCCTTCCGGGTGCATTGCACTGAGTCGAGTGCTCGCTCGGGACTTTGCTCTCGGGGCCAAGGCAAGAGGGCGTGCTTGCCCGCAGAACCGAGAACACGCTGTTGGGCAGAGCTGCAACTGACCGCTGGAGTTCAGCTCTCGCCGGACGGCAGAAGGCGAAGAACGAAGGCGCTTGCGAGCGGCGCAGTGCAGCGAAGAGCTCTCCGAATTCGCCGCTAGCTCCACGGTCCTTCTCAGCTGCGAGTAGCAGCGCTCGCAGTACACAGAGCTTCGCAAGGCCCGAAGAGCCGGAGGGAAGTATCGCACACGCAAATGTGCCAGGACAGAGACGTGTTCTACGTTGTCCCCTCTCGTCGTGCAGTTTGTGCCTCTGCTGCTTCTGCTGTTAGGAATCGCTCCTTGAAAGGCGAGCGAGAGCGTCCTTCCGGGTGCATTGCACTGAGTCGAGTGCTCGCTCGGGACTTTGCTCTCGGGGCCAAGGCAAGAGGGCGTGCTTGCCCGCAGAACCGAGAACACGCTGTTGGGCAGAGCTGCAACTGACCGCTGGAGTTCAGCTCTCGCCGGACGGCAGAAGGCGAAGAACGAAGCCGCTTGCGAGCGGCGCAGTGCAGCGAAGAGCTCTCCGAATTCGCCGCTAGCTCCACGGTCCTTCTCAGCTGCGAGTAGCAGCGCTCGCAGTACACAGAGCTTCGCAAGGCCCGAAGAGCCGGAGGGAAGTATCGCACACGCAAATGTGCCAGGACAGAGACGTGTTCTACGTTGTCCCCTCTCGTCGTGCAGTTTGTGCCTCTGCTGCTTCTGCTGTTAGGAATCGCTCCTTGAAAGACGAGCGAGAGCGTCCTTCCGGGTGCATTGCACTGAGTCGAGAGCTCGCTCGGGACTTTGCTCTCGGGGCCAAGGCAAGAGGGCGTGCTTGCCCGCAGAACTGAGAACACGCTGTTCGGCAGAGCTGCAACTGACCGCTGGAGTTCAGCTCTCGCCGGACGGCAGAAGGCGAAGAACGAAGGCGCTTGCGAGCGGCGCAGTGCAGCGAAGAGCTCTCCGAATTCGCCGCTAGCTCCACGGTCCTTCTCAGCTGCGAGTAGCAGCGCTCGCAGTACACAGAGCTTCGCAAGGCCCGAAGAGCCGGAGGGAAGTATCGCACACGAAAATGTGCCAGGACAGAGACGTGTTCTACGTTGTCCCCTCTCGTCGTGCAGTTTGTGCCTCTGCTGCTTCTGCTGTTAGGAATCGCTCCTTGAAAGGCGAGCGAGAGCGTCCTTCCGGGTGCATTGCACTGAGTCGAGTGCTCGCTCGGGACTTTGCTCTCGCGGCCAAGGCAAGAGGGCGTGCTTGCCCGCAGAACCGAGAACACGCTGTTGGGCAGAGCTGCAACTGACCGCTGGAGTTCAGCTCTCGCCGGACGGCAGAAGGCGAAGAACGAAGGCGCTTGCGAGCGGCGCAGTGCAGCGAAGAGCTCTCCGAATTCGCCGCTAGCTCCACGGTCCTTCTCAGCTGCGAGTAGCAGCGCTCGCAGTACACAGAGCTTCGCAAGGCCCGAAGAGCCGGAGGGAAGTATCGCACACGAAAATGTGCCAGGACAGAGACGTGTTCTACGTTGTCCCTTCTCGTCGTGCAGTTTGTGCCTCTGCTGCTTCTGCTGTTAGGAATCGCTCCTTGAAAGGCGAGCGAGAGCGTCCTTCCGGGTGCATTGCACTGAGTCGAGAGCTCGCTCGGGACTTTGCTCTCGGGGCCAAGGCAAGAGGGCGTGCTTGCCCGCAGAACCGAGAACACGCTGTTAGGCAGAGCTGCAACTGACCGCTGGAGTTCAGCTCTCGCCGGACGGCAGAAGGCGAAGAACGAAGGCGCTTGCGAGCGGCGCAGTGCAGCGAAGAGCTCTCCGAATTCGCCGCTAGCTCCACGGTCCTTCTCAGCTGCGAGTAGCAGCGCTCGCAGTACACAGAGCTTCGCAAGGCCCGAAGAGCCGGAGGGAAGTATCGCACACGCAAATGTGCCAGGACAGAGACGTGTTCTACGTTGTCCCCTCTCGTCGTGCAGTTTGTGCCTCTGCTGCTTCTGCTGTTAGGAATCGCTCCTTGAAAGACGAGCGAGAGCGTCCTTCCGGGTGCATTGCACTGAGTCGAGTGCTCGCTCGGGACTTTGCTCTCGGGGCCAAGGCAAGAGGGCGTGCTTGCCCGCAGAACCGAGAACACGCTGTTGGGCAGAGCTGCAACTGACCGCTGGAGTTCAGCTCTCGCCGGACGGCAGAAGGCGAAGAACGAAGGCGCTTGCGAGCGGCGCAGTGCAGCGAAGAGCTCTCCGAATTCGCCGCTAGCTCCACGGTCCTTCTCAGCTGCGAGTAGCAGCGCTCGCAGTACACAGAGCTTCGCAAGGCCCGAAGAGCCGGAGGGAAGTATCGCACACGCAAATGTGCCAGGACAGAGACGTGTTCTACGTTGTCCCCTCTCGTCGTGCAGTTTGTGCCTCTGCTGCTTCTGCTGTTAGGAATCGCTCCTTGAAAGACGAGCGAGAGCGTCCTTCCGGGTGCATTGCACTGAGTCGAGTGCTCGCTCGGGACTTTGCTCTCGGGGCCAAGGCAAGAGGGCGTGCTTGCCCGCAGAACCGAGAACACGCTGTTGGGCAGAGCTGCAACTGACCGCTGGAGTTCAGCTCTCGCCGGACGGCAGAAGGCGAAGAACGAAGGCGCTTGCGAGCGGCGCAGTGCAGCGAAGAGCTCTCCGAATTCGCCGCTAGCTCCACGGTCCTTCTCAGCTGCGAGTAGCAGCGCTCGCAGTACACAGAGCTTCGCAAGGCCCGAAGAGCCGGAGGGAAGTATCGCACACGCAAATGTGCCAGGACAGAGACGTGTTCTACGTTGTCCCCTCTCGTCGTGCAGTTTGTGCCTCTGCTGCTTCTGCTGTTAGGAATCGCTCCTTGAAAGGCGAGCGAGAGCGTCCTTCCGGGTGCATTGCACTGAGTCGAGTGCTCGCTCGGGACTTTGCTCTCGGGTCCAAGGCAAGAGGGCGTGCTTGCCCGCAGAACCGAGAACACGCTGTTGGGCAGAGCTGCAACTGACCGCTGGAGTTCAGCTCTCGCCGGACGGCAGAAGGCGAAGAACGAAGGCGCTTGCGAGCGGCGCAGTGGCAGCGAAGAGCTCTCCGAATTCGCCGCTAGCTCCACGGTCCTTCTCAGCTGCGAGTAGCAGCGCTCGCAGTACACAGAGCTTCGCAAGGCCCGAAGAGCCCGGAGGGAAGTATCGCACACGCAAATGTGCCAGGACAGAGACGTGTTCTACGTTGTCCCCTCTCGTCGTGCAGTTTGTGCCTCTGCTGCTTCTGCTGTTAGGAATCGCTCCTTGAAAGGCGAGCGAGAGCGTCCTTCCGGGTGCATTGCACTGAGTCGAGTGCTCGCTCGGGACTTTGCACTCGGGGCCAAGGCAAGAGGGCGTGCTTGCCCGCAGAACCGAGAACACGCTGTTGGGCAGAGCTGCAACTGACCGCTGGAGTTCAGCTCTCGCCGGACGGCAGAAGGCGAAGAACGAAGGCGCTTGCGAGCGGCGCAGTGCAGCGAAGAGCTCTCCGAATTCGCCGCTAGCTCCACGGTCCTTCTCAGCTGCGAGTAGCAGCGCTCGCAGTACACAGAGCTTCGCAAGGCCCGAAGAGCCGGAGGGAAGTATCGCACACGCAAATGTGCCAGGACAGAGACGTGTTCTACGTTGTCCCCTCTCGTCGTGCAGTTTGTGCCTCTGCTGCTTCTGCTGTTAGGAATCGCTCCTTGAAAGGCGAGCGAGAGCGGCCTTCCGGGTGCATTGCACTGAGTCGAGTGCTCGCTCGGGACTTTGCACTCGGGGCCAAGGCAAGAGGGCGTGCTTGCCCGCAGAACCGAGAACACGCTGTTGGGCAGAGCTGCAACTGACCGCTGGAGTTCAGCTCTCGCCGGACGGCAGAAGGCGAAGAACGAAGGCGCTTGCGAGCGGCGCAGTGCAGCGAAGAGCTCTCCGAATTCGCCGCTAGCTCCACGGTCCTTCTCAGCTGCGAGTAGCAGCGCTCGCAGTACACAGAGCTTCGCAAGGCCCGAAGAGCCGGAGGGAAGTATCGCACACGCAAATGTGCCAGGACAGAGACGTGTTCTCCGTTGTCCCCTCTCGTCGTGCAGTTTGTGCCTCTGCTGCTTCTGCTGTTAGGAATCGCTCCTTGAAAGGCGAGCGAGGAGCGTCCTTCCGGGTGCATTGCACTGAGTCGAGTGCTCGCTCGGGACTTTGCTCTCGGGGCCAAGGCAAGAGGGCGTGCTTGCCCGCAGAACCGAGAACACGCTGTTGGGCAGAGCTGCAACTGACCGCTGGAGTTCAGCTCTCGCCGGACGGCAGGAAGGCGAAAGAACGAAGGCGCTTGCGAGCGGCGCAGTGCAGCGAAGAGCTCTCCGAATTCGCCGCTAGCTCCACGGTCCTTCTCAGCTGCGAGTAGCAGCGCTCGCAGTACACAGAGCTTCGCAAGGCCCGAAGAGCCGGAGGGAAGTATCGCACACGCAAATGTGCCAGGACAGAGACGTGTTCTACGTTGTCCCCTCTCGTCGTGCAGTTTGTGCCTCTGCTGCTTCTGCTGTTAGGAATCGCTCCTTGAAAGACGAGCGAGAGCGTCCTTCCGGGTGCATTGCACTGAGTCGAGAGCTCGCTCGGGACTTTGCTCTCGGGGCCAAGGCAAGAGGGCGTGCTTGCCCGCAGAACTGAGAACACGCTGTTGGGCAGAGCTGCAACTGACCGCTGGAGTTCAGCTCTCGCCGGACGGCAGAAGGCGAAGAACGAAGGCGCTTGCGAGCGGCGCAGTGCAGCGAAGAGCTCTCCGAATTCGCCGCTAGCTCCACGGTCCTTCTCAGCTGCGAGTAGCAGCGCTCGCAGTACACAGAGCTTCGCAAGGCCCGAAGAGCCGGAGGGAAGTATCGCACACGCAAATGTGCCAGGACAGAGACGTGTTCTACGTTGTCCCCTCTCGTCGTGCAGTTTGTGCCTCTGCTGCTTCTGCTGTTAGGAATCGCTCCTTGAAAGGCGAGCGAGAGCGTCCTTCCGGGTGCATTGCACTGAGTCGAGAGCTCGCTCGGGACTTTGCTCTCGGGGCCAAGGCAAGAGGGCGTGCTTGCCCGCAGAACCGAGAACACGCTGTTGGGCAGAGCTGCAACTGACCGCTGGAGTTCAGCTCTCGCCGGACGGCAGAAGGCGAAGAACGAAGGCGCTGCGAGCGGCGCAGTGCAGCGAAGAGCTCTCCGAATTCGCCGCTAGCTCCCACGGTCCTTCTCAGCTGCGAGTAGCAGCGCTCGCAGTACACAGAGCTTCGCAAGGCCCGAAGAGCCGGAGGGAAGTATCGCACACGCAAATGTGCCAGGACAGAGACGTGTTCTACGTTGTCCCCTCTCGTCGTGCAGTTTGTGCCTCTGCTGCTTCTGCTGTTAGGAATCGCTCCTTGAAAGGCGAGCGAGAGCGTCCTTCCGGGTGCATTGCACTGAGTCGAGTGCTCGCTCGGGACTTTGCTCTCGGGCCAAGGCAAGAGGGCGTGCTTGCCCGCAGAACCGGAGAACACGCTGTTTGGGCAGAGCTGCAACTGACCGCTGGAGTTCAGCTCTCGCCGGACGGCAGAAGGCGAAGAACGAAGGCGCTTGCGAGCGGCGCAGTGCAGCGAAGAGCTCTCCGAATTCGCCGCTAGCTCCACGGTCCTTCTCAGCTGCGAGTAGCAGCGCTCGCAGTACACAGAGCTTCGCAAGGCCCCGAAGAGCCGGAGGGAAGTATCGCACACGCAAATGTGCCAGGACAGAGACGTGTTCTACGTTGTCCCCTCTCGTCGTGCAGTTTGTGCCTCTGCTGCTTCTGCTGTTAGGAATTCGCTCCTTGAAGGCGAGCGAGAGCGTCCTTCCGGGTGCATTGCACTTGAGTCGAGTGCTCGCTCGGGACTTTGCTCTCGGGGCCACGGCAAGAGGGCGTGCTTGCCCGCAAGAACCGAGAAACACGCGTTGGGCAAGCTGCAACTGACCGCTTGGAGTTCAGCTCTCGCCGGACGGCAGAAGGCGAAGAACGAAGGCGCTTGCGAGCGGCGCAGTGCAGCGAAGAGCTCTCCGAATACGCCGCTAGCTCCACGGTCCCTGCTCAGCTGCGAGTAAGCAGCGCTCGCAGTACCACAGAGCTTCGCAAGGCCCGAGAGCGGAGTGGAAGGTATCGCAAACGCAAAAGTGCCAGGACAGAGACGTGTTCTACGTTGTCCCCCTCTTCGTCGTGGCAGTTTGGCCTCTGCTGCTTCTGCTGTTAGGAATCGCTCCTTGAAAGGCGAGCGAGAGCGTCCTTCCGGGTGCATTGCACTGAGTCGAGAGCTCGCTCGGACTTTTGCTCTCGGGCCAAGGCAAGAGGCGTGCTTGCCCGCAGAACTGAGAACACGCTGTTGGGCAGAGCTGCAAACTGACCGCTGGAGTTCAGCTCTCGCCGGACGGCAGAAGGCGAAGAACGAAGGCGCTTGCGAGCGGCGCAGTGCAGCGAAGAGCTCTCCGAATTCGCCGCTAGCTCCACGGTCCTTCTCAGCTGCGAGTAGCAGCGCTCGCAGTACACAGAGCTTCGCAAGGCCCGAAGAGCCGGAGGGAAGTATCGCACACGCAAATGTGCCAGGACAGAGACGTGTTCTACGTTGTCCCCTCTCGCGTGCAGTTTGTGCCTCTGCTGCTTCTGCTGTTAGGAATCGCTCCTTGAAAGACGAGCGAGAGCGTCCTTCCGGGTGCATTGCACTGAGTCGAGAGCTCGCTCGGACTTTGCTCTCGGGGCCAAGGCAAGAGGCGTGCTTGCCCGCAGAACCGAGAACATTCAGCTCTCGCCGGACGGCAGAAGGCGAAGAACGAAGGCGCTTGCGAGCGGCGCAGTGCAGCGAAGAGCTCTCCGAATTCGCCGCTAGCTCCACGGTCCTTCTCAGCTGCGAGTAGCAGCGCTCGCAGTACACAGAGCTTCGCAAGGCCCGAAGAGCCGGAGGGAAGTATCGCACACGAAAATGTGCCAGGACAGAGACGTGTTCTCGTTGTCCCCTCTCGTCGTGCAGTTTGTGCCTCTGCTGCTTCTGCTGTTAGAATCGCTCCTTGAAGGCGAGCGAGAGCGTCCTTCGGGTGCATTGCACTGAGTCGAGTGCTCGCTCGGGACTTTGCTCTCGCGGCCAGGCAAGAGGGCGTGCTTGCCCGCAGAACCGAGAACACGCTGTTGGGCAGAGCTGCAACTGACCGCTGGAGTTCAGCTCTCGCCGGACGGCAGAAGGCGAAGAACGAAGGCGCTTGCGAGCGCGCAGTGCAGCGAAGAGCTCTCCGAATTCGCCGCTAGCTCCACGGTCCTTCTCAGCTGCGAGTAGCAGCGCTCGCAGTACACAGAGCTTCGCAAGGCCCGAAGAGCCGGAGGGAAGTATCGCACACGCAAATGTGCCAGGACAGAGACGTGTTCTACGTTGTCCCCTCTCGTCGTGCAGTTTGTGCCTCTGCTGCTTCTGCTGTTAGGAATCGCTCCTTGAAAGGCGAGCGAGAGCGTCCTTCCGGGTGCATTGCACTGAGTCGAGAGCTCGCTCGGGACTTTGCTCTCGGGGCCAAGGCAAGAGGGCGTGCTTGCCCGCAGAACAGAGAACACGCTGTTAGGCAGAGCTGCAACTGACGCTGGAGTTCAGCTCTCGCCTAACAGCGTGTTCTCGGTTCTGCGGGCAAGCACGCCCTCTTGCCTTGGCCCCGAGAGCAAAGTCCCGAGCGAGCTCTCGACTCAGTGCAATGCACCCGGAAGGACGCTCTCGCTCGCCTTTCAAGGAGCGATTCCTAACAGCAGAAGCAGCAGAGGCACAAACTGCACGACGAGAGGGGACAACGTAGAACACGTCTCTGTCCTGGCACATTTGCGTGTGCGATACTTCCCTCCGGCTCTTCGGGCCTTGCGAAGCTCTGTGTACTGCGAGCGCTGCTACTCGCAGCTGAGAAGGACCGTTTGCGAGCTAGCGGCGAATTCGGAGAGCTCTTCGCTGCACTGCGCCGCTCGCAAGCGCCTTCGTTCTTCGCCTTCTGCCGTCCGGCGAGAGCTGAACTCCAGCGGTCAGTTGCAGCTCTGCCCAACAGCGTGTTCTCGGTTCTGCGGGCAAGCACGCCCTCTTGCCTTGGCCGCGAGAGCAAAGTCCCGAGCGAGCACTCGACTCAGTGCAATGCACCCGGAAGGACGCTCTCGCTCGCCTTTCAAGGAGCGATTCCTAACAGCAGAAGCAGCAGAGGCACAAACTGCACGACGAGAGGGGACAACGTAGAACACGTCTCTGTCCTGGCACATTTTCGTGTGCGATACTTCCCTCCGGCTCTTCGGGCCTTGCGAAGCTCTGTGTACTGCGAGCGCTGCTACTCGCAGCTGAGAAGGACCGTGGAGCTAGCGGCGAATTCGGAGAGCTCTTCGCTGCACTGCGCCGCTCGCAAGCGCCTTCGTTCTTCGCCTTCTGCCGTCCGGCGAGAGCTGAACTCCAGCGGTCAGTTGCAGCTCTGCCCAACAGCGTGTTCTCGGTTCTGCGGGCAAGCACGCCCTCTTGCCTTGGCCCCGAGAGCAAAGTCCCGAGCGAGCTCTCGACTCAGTGCAATGCACCCGGAAGGACGCTCTCGCTCGTCTTTCAAGGAGCGATTCCTAACAGCAGAAGCAGCAGAGGCACAAACTGCACGACGAGAGGGGACAACGTAGAACACGTCTCTGTCCTGGCACATTTGCGTGTGCGATACTTCCCTCCGGCTCTTCGGGCCTTGCGAAGCTCTGTGTACTGCGAGCGCTGCTACTCGCAGCTGAGAAGGACCGTGGAGCTAGCGGCGAATTCGGAGAGCTCTTCGCTGCACTGCGCCGCTCGCAAGCGCCTTCGTTCTTCGCCTTCTGCCGTCCGGCGAGAGCTGAACTCCAGCGGTCAGTTGCAGCTCTGCCCAACAGCGTGTTCTCAGTTCTGCGGGCAAGCACGCCCTCTTGCCTTGGCCCCGAGAGCAAAGTCCCGAGCGAGCTCTCGACTCAGTGCAATGCACCCGGAAGGACGCTCTCGCTCGCCTTTCAAGGAGCGATTCCTAACAGCAGAAGCAGCAGAGGCACAAACTGCACGACGAGAGGGGACAACGTAGAACACGTCTCTGTCCTGGCACATTTGCGTGTGCGATACTTCCCTCCGGCTCTTCGGGCCTTGCGAAGCTCTGTGTACTGCGAGCGCTGCTACTCGCAGCTGAGAAGGACCGTGGAGCTAGCGGCGAATTCGGAGAGCTCTTCGCTGCACTGCGCCGCTCGCAAGCGCCTTCGTTCTTCGCCTTCTGCCGTCCGGCGAGAGCTGAACTCCAGCGGTCAGTTGCAGCTCTGCCCAACAGCGTGTTCTCGGTTCTGCGGGCAAGCACGCCCTCTTGCCTTGGCCCCGAGAGCAAAGTCCCGAGCGAGCACTCGACTCAGTGCAATGCACCCGGAAGGACGCTCTCGCTCGCCTTTCAAGGAGCGATTCCTAACAGCAGAAGCAGCAGAGGCACAAACTGCACGACGAGAGGGGACAACGTAGAACACGTCTCTGTCCTGGCACATTTGCGTGTGCGATACTTCCCTCCGGCTCTTCGGGCCTTGCGAAGCTCTGTGTACTGCGAGCGCTGCTACTCGCAGCTGAGAAGGACCGTGGAGCTAGCGGCGAATTCGGAGAGCTCTTCGCTGCACTGCGCCGCTCGCAAGCGCCTTCGTTCTTCGCCTTCTGCCGTCCGGCGAGAGCTGAACTCCAGCGGTCAGTTGCAGCTCTGCCCAACAGCGTGTTCTCGGTTCTGCGGGCAAGCACGCCCTCTTGCCTTGGCCCCGAGAGCAAAGTCCCGAGCGAGCACTCGACTCAGTGCAATGCACCCGGAAGGACGCTCTCGCTCGCCTTTCAAGGAGCGATTCCTAACAGCAGAAGCAGCAGAGGCACAAACTGCACGACGAGAGGGGACAACGTAGAACACGTCTCTGTCCTGGCACATTTGCGTGTGCGATACTTCCCTCCGGCTCTTCGGGCCTTGCGAAGCTCTGTGTACTGCGAGCGCTGCTACTCGCAGCTGAGAAGGACCGTGGAGCTAGCGGCGAATTCGGAGAGCTCTTCGCTGCACTGCGCCGCTCGCAAGCGCCTTCGTTCTTCGCCTTCTGCCGTCCGGCGAGAGCTGAACTCCAGCGGTCAGTTGCAGCTCTGCCCAACAGCGTGTTCTCGGTTCTGCGGGCAAGCACGCCCTCTTGCCTTGGCCCCGAGAGCAAAGTCCCGAGCGAGCTCTCGACTCAGTGCAATGCACCCGGAAGGACGCTCTCGCTCGCCTTTCAAGGAGCGATTCCTAACAGCAGAAGCAGCAGAGGCACAAACTGCACGACGAGAAGGGACAACGTAGAACACGTCTCTGTCCTGGCACATTTTCGTGTGCGATACTTCCCTCCGGCTCTTCGGGCCTTGCGAAGCTCTGTGTACTGCGAGCGCTGCTACTCGCAGCTGAGAAGGACCGTGGAGCTAGCGGCGAATTCGGAGAGCTCTTCGCTGCACTGCGCCGCTCGCAAGCGCCTTCGTTCTTCGCCTTCTGCCGTCCGGCGAGAGCTGAACTCCAGCGGTCAGTTGCAGCTCTGCCCAACAGCGTGTTCTCAGTTCTGCGGGCAAGCACGCCCTCTTGCCTTGGCCCCGAGAGCAAAGTCCCGAGCGAGCTCTCGACTCAGTGCAATGCACCCGGAAGGACGCTCTCGCTCGTCTTTCAAGGAGCGATTCCTAACAGCAGAAGCAGCAGAGGCACAAACTGCACGACGAGAGGGGACAACGTAGAACACGTCTCTGTCCTGGCACATTTGCGTGTGCGATACTTCCCTCCGGCTCTTCGGGCCTTGCGAAGCTCTGTGTACTGCGAGCGCTGCTACTCGCAGCTGAGAAGGACCGTGGAGCTAGCGGCGAATTCGGAGAGCTCTTCGCTGCACTGCGCCGCTCGCAAGCGCCTTCGTTCTTCGCCTTCTGCCGTCCGGCGAGAGCTGAACTCCAGCGGTCAGTTGCAGCTCTGCCCAACAGCGTGTTCTCGGTTCTGCGGGCAAGCACGCCCTCTTGCCTTGGCCCCGAGAGCAAAGTCCCGAGCGAGCACTCGACTCAGTGCAATGCACCCGGAAGGACGCTCTCGCTCGCCTTTCAAGGAGCGATTCCTAACAGCAGAAGCAGCAGAGGCACAAACTGCACGACGAGAGGGGACAACGTAGAACACGTCTCTGTCCTGGCACATTTGCGTGTGCGATACTTCCCTCCGGCTCTTCGGGCCTTGCGAAGCTCTGTGTACTGCGAGCGCTGCTACTCGCAGCTGAGAAGGACCGTGGAGCTAGCGGCGAATTCGGAGAGCTCTTCGCTGCACTGCGCCGCTCGCAAGCGCCTTCGTTCTTCGCCTTCTGCCGTCCGGCGAGAGCTGAACTCCAGCGGTCAGTTGCAGCTCTGCCCAACAGCGTGTTCTCGGTTCTGCGGGCAAGCACGCCCTCTTGCCTTGGCCCCGAGTGCAAAGTCCGAGCGAGCACTCGACTCAGTGCAATGCACCCGGAAGGCCGCTCTCGCTCGCCTTTCAAGGAGCGATTCCTAACAGCAGAAGCAGCAGAGGCACAAACTGCACGACGAGAGGGGACAACGTAGAACACGTCTCTGTCCTGGCACATTTGCGTGTGCGATACTTCCCTCCGGCTCTTCGGGCCTTGCGAAGCTCTGTGTACTGCGAGCGCTGCTACTCGCAGCTGAGAAGGACCGTGGAGCTAGCGGCGAATTCGGAGAGCTCTTCGCTGCACTGCGCCGCTCGCAAGCGCCTTCGTTCTTCGCCTTCTGCCGTCCGGCGAGAGCTGAACTCCAGCGGTCAGTTGCAGCTCTGCCCAACAGCGTGTTCTCGGTTCTGCGGGCAAGCACGCCCTCTTGCCTTGGCCCCGAGTGCAAAGTCCCGAGCGAGCACTCGACTCAGTGCAATGCACCCGGAAGGACGCTCTCGCTCGCCTTTCAAGGAGCGATTCCTAACAGCAGAAGCAGCAGAGGCACAAACTGCACGACGAGAGGGGACAACGTAGAACACGTCTCTGTCCTGGCACATTTGCGTGTGCGATACTTCCCTCCGGCTCTTCGGGCCTTGCGAAGCTCTGTGTACTGCGAGCGCTGCTACTCGCAGCTGAGAAGGACCGTGGAGCTAGCGGCGAATTCGGAGAGCTCTTCGCTGCACTGCGCCGCTCGCAAGCGCCTTCGTTCTTCGCCTTCTGCCGTCCGGCGAGAGCTGAACTCCAGCGGTCAGTTGCAGCTCTGCCCAACAGCGTGTTCTCGGTTCTGCGGGCAAGCACGCCCTCTTGCCTTGGACCCGAGAGCAAAGTCCCGAGCGAGCACTCGACTCAGTGCAATGCACCCGGAAGGACGCTCTCGCTCGCCTTTCAAGGAGCGATTCCTAACAGCAGAAGCAGCAGAGGCACAAACTGCACGACGAGAGGGGACAACGTAGAACACGTCTCTGTCCTGGCACATTTGCGTGTGCGATACTTCCCTCCGGCTCTTCGGGCCTTGCGAAGCTCTGTGTACTGCGAGCGCTGCTACTCGCAGCTGAGAAGGACCGTGGAGCTAGCGGCGAATTCGGAGAGCTCTTCGCTGCACTGCGCCGCTCGCAAGCGCCTTCGTTCTTCGCCTTCTGCCGTCCGGCGAGAGCTGAACTCCAGCGGTCAGTTGCAGCTCTGCCCAACAGCGTGTTCTCGGTTCTGCGGGCAAGCACGCCCTCTTGCCTTGGCCCCGAGAGCAAAGTCCCGAGCGAGCACTCGACTCAGTGCAATGCACCCGGAAGGACGCTCTCGCTCGTCTTTCAAGGAGCGATTCCTAACAGCAGAAGCAGCAGAGGCACAAACTGCACGACGAGAGGGGACAACGTAGAACACGTCTCTGTCCTGGCACATTTGCGTGTGCGATACTTCCCTCCGGCTCTTCGGGCCTTGCGAAGCTCTGTGTACTGCGAGCGCTGCTACTCGCAGCTGAGAAGGACGTGGAGCTAGCGGCGAATTCGGAGAGCTCTTCGCTGCACTGCGCCGCTCGCAAGCGCCTTCGTTCTTCGCCTTCTGCCGTCCGGCGAGAGCTGAACTCCAGCGGTCAGTTGCAGCTCTGCCCAACAGCGTGTTCTCGGTTCTGCGGGCAAGCACGCCCTCTTGCCTTGGCCCCGAGAGCAAAGTCCCGAGCGAGCACTCGACTCAGTGCAATGCACCCGGAAGGACGCTCTCGCTCGTCTTTCAAGGAGCGATTCCTAACAGCAGAAGCAGCAGAGGCACAAACTGCACGACGAGAGGGGACAACGTAGAACACGTCTCTGTCCTGGCACATTTGCGTGTGCGATACTTCCCTCCGGCTCTTCGGGCCTTGCGAAGCTCTGTGTACTGCGAGCGCTGCTACTCGCAGCTGAGAAGGACCGTGGAGCTAGCGGCGAATTCGGAGAGCTCTTCGCTGCACTGCGCCGCTCGCAAGCGCCTTCGTTCTTCGCCTTCTGCCGTCCGGCGAGAGCTGAACTCCAGCGGTCAGTTGCAGCTCTGCCTAACAGCGTGTTCTCGGTTCTGCGGGCAAGCACGCCCTCTTGCCTTGGCCCCGAGAGCAAAGTCCCGAGCGAGCTCTCGACTCAGTGCAATGCACCCGGAAGGACGCTCTCGCTCGCCTTTCAAGGAGCGATTCCTAACAGCAGAAGCAGCAGAGGCACAAACTGCACGACGAGAAGGGACAACGTAGAACACGTCTCTGTCCTGGCACATTTCGTGTGCGATACTTCCCTCCGGCTCTTCGGGCCTTGCGAAGCTCTGTGTACTGCGAGCGCTGCTACTCGCAGCTGAGAAGGACCGTGGAGCTAGCGGCGAATTCGGAGAGCTCTTCGCTGCACTGCGCCGCTCGCAAGCGCCTTCGTTCTTCGCCTTCTGCCGTCCGGCGAGAGCTGAACTCCAGCGGTCAGTTGCAGCTCTGCCCAACAGCGTGTTCTCGGTTCTGCGGGCAAGCACGCCCTCTTGCCTTGGCCGCGAGAGCAAAGTCCCGAGCGAGCACTCGACTCAGTGCAATGCACCGGAAGGACGCTCTCGCTCGCCTTTCAAGGAGCGATTCCTAACAGCAGAAGCAGCAGAGGCACAAACTGCACGACGAGAGGGGACAACGTAGAACACGTCTCTGTCCTGGCACATTTTCGTGTGCGATACTTCCCTCGGCTCTTCGGGCCTTGCGAAGCTCTGTGTACTGCGAGCGCTGCTACTCGCAGCTGAGAAGGACCGTGGAGCTAGCGGCGAATTCGGAGAGCTCTTCGCTGCACTGCGCCGCTCGCAAGCGCCTTCGTTCTTCGCTTCTGCCGTCCGGCGAGAGCTGAACTCCAGCGGTCAGTTGCAGCTCTGCCGAACAGCGTGTTCTCAGTTCTGCGGGCAAGCACGCCCTCTTGCCTTGGCCCCGAGAGCAAAGTCCCGAGCGAGCTCTCGACTCAGTGCAATGCACCCGGAAGGACGCTCTCGCTCGTCTTTCAAGGAGCGATTCCTAACAGCAGAAGCAGCAGAGGCACAAACTGCACGACGAGAGGGGACAACGTAGAACACGTCTCTGTCCTGGCACATTTGCGTGTGCGATACTTCCCTCCGGCTCTTCGGGCCTTGCGAAGCTCTGTGTACTGCGAGCGCTGCTACTCGCAGCTGAGAAGGACCGTGGAGCTAGCGGCGAATTCGGAGAGCTCTTCGCTGCACTGCGCCGCTCGCAAGCGGCTTCGTTCTTCGCCTTCTGCCGTCGGCGAGAGCTGAACTCCAGCGGTCAGTTGCAGCTCTGCCCAACAGCGTGTTCTCGGTTCTGCGGGCAAGCACGCCCTCTTGCCTTGGCCCCGAGAGCAAAGTCCCGAGCGAGCACTCGACTCAGTGCAATGCACCCGGAAGGACGCTCTCGCTCGCCTTTCAAGGAGCGATTCCTAACAGCAGAAGCAGCAGAGGCACAAACTGCACGACGAGAGGGGACAACGTAGAACACGTCTCTGTCCTGGCACATTTGCGTGTGCGATACTTCCCTCCGGCTCTTCGGGCCTTGCGAAGCTCTGTGTACTGCGAGCGCTGCTACTCGCAGCTGAGAAGGACCGTGGAGCTAGCGGCGAATTCGGAGAGCTCTTCGCTGCACTGCGCCGCTCGCAAGCGCCTTCGTTCTTCGCCTTCTGCCGTCCGGCGAGAGCTGAACTCCAGCGGTCAGTTGCAGCTCTGCCCAACAGCGTGTTCTCGGTTCTGCGGGCAAGCACGCCCTCTTGCCTTGGCCCCGAGAGCAAAGTCCCGAGCGAGCACTCGACTCAGTGCAATGCACCCGGAAGGACGCTCTCGCTCGCCTTTCAAGGAGCGATTCCTAACAGCAGAAGCAGCAGAGGCACAAACTGCACGACGAGAGGGGACAACGTAGAACACGTCTCTGTCCTGGCACATTTTCGTGTGCGATACTTCCCTCCGGCTCTTCGGGCCTTGCGAAGCTCTGTGTACTGCGAGCGCTGCTACTCGCAAGCTGAGAAGGACCGTGGAGCTAGCGGCGAATTCGGAGAGCTCTTCGCTGCACTGCGCCGCTCGCAAGCGCCTTCGTTCTTCGCCTTCTGCCGTCCGGCGAGAGCTGAACTCCAGCGGTCAGTTGCAGCTCTGCCCAACAGCGTGTTCTCGGTTCTGCGGGCAAGCACGCCCTCTTGCCTTGGCCCCGAGAGCAAAGTCCCGAGCGAGCACTCGACTCAGTGCAATGCACCCGGAAGGACGCTCTCGCTCGCCTTTCAAGGAGCGATTCCTAACAGCAGAAGCAGCAGAGGCACAAACTGCCCGACGAGAGGGGACAACGTAGAACACGTCTCTGTCCTGGCACATTTTCGTAGTGCGATACTTCCCTCCGGCTCTTCGGGCCTTGCGAAGCTCTGTGTACTGCGAGCGCTGCTACTCGCAGCTGAGAAGGACCGTGGAGCTAGCGGCGAATTCGGAGAGCTCTTCGCTGCACTGCGCCGCTCGCAAGCGGCTTCGTTCTTCGCCTTCTGCCGTCCGGCGAGAGCTGAACTCCAGCGGTCAGTTGCAGCTCTGCCCAACAGCGTGTTCTCGGTTCTGCGGGCAAGCACGCCCTCTTGCCTTGGCCCCGAGAGCAAAGTCCCGAGCGAGCTCTCGACTCAGTGCAATGCACCCGGAAGGACGCTCTCGCTCGCCTTTCAAGGAGCGATTCCTAACAGCAGAAGCAGCAGAGGCACAAACTGCACGACGAGAAGGACAACGTAGAACACGTCTCTGTCCTGGCACATTTTCGTGTGCGATACTTCCCTCCGGCTCTTCGGGCCTTGCGAAGCTCTGTGTACTGCGAGCGCTGCTACTCGCAGCTGAGAAGGACCGTGGAGCTAGCGGCGAATTCGGAGAGCTCTTCGCTGCACTGCGCCGCTCGCAAGCGCCTTCGTTCTTCGCCTTCTGCCGTCCGGCGAGAGCTGAACTCCAGCGGTCAGTTGCAGCTCTGCCCAACAGCGTGTTCTCAGTTCTGCGGGCAAGCACGCCCTCTTGCCTTGGCCCGAGAGCAAAGTCCCGAGCGAGCACTCGACTCAGTGCAATGCACCCGGAAGGACGCTCTCGCTCGCCTTTCAAGGAGCGATTCCTAACAGCAGAAGCAGCAGAGGCACAAACTGCACGACGAGAGGGGACAACGTAGAACACGTCTCTGTCCTGGCACATTTTCGTGTGCGATACTTCCCTCCGGGTCTTCGGGCCTTGCGAAGCTCTGTGTACTGCGAGCGCTGCTACTCGCAGCTGAGAAGGACCGTGGAGCTAGCGGCGAATTCGGAGAGCTCTTCGCTGCACTGCGCCGCTCGCAAGCGGCTTCGTTCTTCGCCTTCTGCCGTCCGGCGAGAGCTGAACTCCAGCGGTCAGTTGCAGCTCTGCCCAACAGCGTGTTCTCGGTTCTGCGGGCAAGCACGCCCTCTTGCCTTGGCCCCGAGAGCAAAGTCCCGAGCGAGCACTCGACTCAGTGCAATGCACCCGGAAGGACGCTCTCGCTCGCCTTTCAAGGAGCGATTCCTACAGCAGAAGCAGCAGAGGCACAAACTGCACGACGAGAGGGACAACGTAGAACACGTCTCTGTCCTGGCACATTTGCGTGTGCGATACTTCCCTCCGGCTCTTCGGGCCTTGCGAAGCTCTGTGTACTGCGAGCGCTGCTACTCGCAGCTGAGAAGGACCGTGAGCTAGCGGCGAATTCGGAGAGCTCTTCGCTGCACTGCGCCGCTCGCAAGCGCCTTCGTTCTTCGCCTTCTGCCGTCCGGCGAGAGCTGAACTCCAGCGGTCAGTTGCAGCTCTGCCCAACAGCGTGTTCTCGGTTCTGCGGGCAAGCACGCCCTCTTGCCTTGGCCCCGAGTGCAAAGTCCCGAGCGAGCACTCGACTCAGTGCAATGCACCCGGAAGGACGCTCTCGCTCGCCTTTCAAGGAGCGATTCCTAACAGCAGAAGCAGCAGAGGCACAAACTGCACGACGAGAGGGGACAACGTAGAACACGTCTCTGTCCTGGCACATTTTCGTGTGCGATACTTCCCTCCGGCTCTTCGGGCCTTGCGAAGCTCTGTGTACTGCGAGCGCTGCTACTCGCAGCTGAGAAGGACCGTGGAGCTAGCGGCGAATTCGGAGAGCTCTTCGCTGCACTGCGCCGCTCGCAAGCGCCTTCGTTCTTCGCCTTCTGCCGTCCGGCGAGAGCTGAACTCCAGCGGTCAGTTGCAGCTCTGCCCAACAGCGTGTTCTCGGTTCTGCGGGCAAGCACGCCCTCTTGCCTTGGACCCGAGAGCAAAGTCCCGAGCGAGCACTCGACTCAGTGCAATGCACCCGGAAGGACGCTCTCGCTCGCCTTTCAAGGAGCGATTCCTAACAGCAGAAGCAGCAGAGGCACAAACTGCACGACGAGAGGGACAACGTAGAACACGTCTCTGTCCTGGCACATTTTCGTGTGCGATACTTCCCTCCGGCTCTTCGGGCCTTGCGAAGCTCTGTGTACTGCGAGCGCTGCTACTCGCAGCTGAGAAGGACCGTGGAGCTAGCGGCGAATTCGGAGAGCTCTTCGCTGCACTGCGCCGCTCGCAAGCGCCTTCGTTCTTCGCCTTCTGCCGTCCGGCGAGAGCTGAACTCCAGCGGTCAGTTGCAGCTCTGCCCAACAGCGTGTTCTCGGTTCTGCGGGCAAGCACGCCCTCTTGCCTTGGCCCCGAGTGCAAAGTCCCGAGCGAGCACTCGACTCAGTGCAATGCACCCGGAAGGACGCTCTCGCTCGCCTTTCAAGGAGCGATTCCTAACAGCAGAAGCAGCAGAGGCACAAACTGCACGACGAGCAGGGGAACGTAGAACACGTCTCTGTCCTGGCACATTTGCGTGTGCGATACTTCCCTCCGGCTCTTCGGGCCTTGCGAAGCTCTGTGTACTGCGAGCGCTGCTACTCGCAGCTGAGAAGGACCGTGGAGCTAGCGGCGAATTCGGAGAGCTCTTCGCTGCACTGCGCCGCTCGCAAGCGCCTTCGTTCTTCGCCTTCTGCCGTCCGGCGAGAGCTGAACTCCAGCGGTCAGTTGCAGCTCTGCCCAACAGCGTGTTCTCGGTTCTGCGGGCAAGCACGCCCTCTTGCCTTGGCCCCGAGTGCAAAGTCCCGAGCGAGCACTCGACTCAGTGCAATGCACCCGGAAGGACGCTCTCGCTCGCCTTTCAAGGAGCGATTCCTAACAGCAGAAGCAGCAGAGCACAAACTGCACGACGAGAGGGACAACGTAGAACACGTCTCTGTCCTGGCACATTTGCGTGTGCGATACTTCCCTCCGGCTCTTCGGGCCTTGCGAAGCTCTGTGTACTGCGAGCGCTGCTACTCGCAGCTGAGAAGGACCGTGGAGCTAGCGGCGAATTCGGAGAGCTCTTCGCTGCACTGCGCCGCTCGCAAGCGCCTTCGTTCTTCGCCTTCTGCCGTCCGGCGAGAGCTGAACTCCAGCGGTCAGTTGCAGCTCTGCCCAACAGCGTGTTCTCGGTTCTGCGGGCAAGCACGCCCTCTTGCCTTGGCCCCGAGTGCAAAGTCCCGAGCGAGCACTCGACTCAGTGCAATGCACCCGGAAGGACGCTCTCGCTCGCCTTTCAAGGAGCGATTCCTAACAGCAGAAGCAGCAGAGGCACAAACTGCACGACGAGAAGGGACAACGTAGAACACGTCTCTGTCCTGGCACATTTTCGTGTGCGATACTTCCCTCCGGCTCTTCGGGCCTTGCGAAGCTCTGTGTACTGCGAGCGCTGCTACTCGCAGCTGAGAAGGACCGTGGAGCTAGCGGCGAATTCGGAGAGCTCTTCGCTGCACTGCGCCGCTCGCAAGCGGCTTCGTTCTTCGCCTTCTGCCGTCCGGCGAGAGCTGAACTCCAGCGGTCAGTTGCAGCTCTGCCTAACAGCGTGTTCTCGGTTCTGCGGGCAAGCACGCCCTCTTGCCTTGGCCCCGAGAGCAAAGTCCCGAGCGAGCTCTCGACTCAGTGCAATGCACCCGGAAGGACGCTCTCGCTCGCCTTTCAAGGAGCGATTCCTAACAGCAGAAGCAGCAGAGGCACAAACTGCACGACGAGAAGGGACAACGTAGAACACGTCTCTGTCCTGGCACATTTTCGTGTGCGATACTTCCCTCCGGCTCTTCGGGCCTTGCGAAGCTCTGTGTACTGCGAGCGCTGCTACTCGCAGCTGAGAAGGACCGTGGAGCTTGCGGCGAATTCGGAGAGCTCTTCGCTGCACTGCGCCGCTCGCAAGCGCCTTCGTTCTTCGCCTTCTGCCGTCCGGCGAGAGCTGAACTCCAGCGGTCAGTTGCAGCTCTGCCCAACAGCGTGTTCTCAGTTCTGCGGGCAAGCACGCCCTCTTGCCTTGGCCGCGAGAGCAAAGTCACGAGCGAGCACTCGACTCAGTGCAATGCACCCGGAAGGACGCTCTCGCTCGCCTTTCAAGGAGCGATTCCTAACAGCAGAAGCAGCAGAGGCACAAACTGCACGACGAGAGGGGACAACGTAGAACACGTCTCTGTCCTGGCACATTTTCGTGTGCGATACTTCCCTCCGGCTCTTCGGGCCTTGCGAAGCTCTGTGTACTGCGAGCGCTGCTACTCGCAGCTGAGAAGGACCGTGGAGCTAGCGGCGAATTCGGAGAGCTCTTCGCTGCACTGCGCCGCTCGCAAGCGCCTTCGTTCTTCGCCTTCTGCCGTCCGGCGAGAGCTGAACTCCAGCGGTCAGTTGCAGCTCTGCCCAACAGCGTGTTCTCAGTTCTGCGGGCAAGCACGCCCTCTTGCCTTGGCCGCGAGAGCAAAGTCCCGAGCGAGCACTCGACTCAGTGCAATGCACCCGGAAGGACGCTCTCGCTCGCCTTTCAAGGAGCGATTCCTAACAGCAGAAGCAGCAGAGGCACAAACTGCACGACGAGAGGGGACAACGTAGAACACGTCTCTGTCCTGGCACATTTTCGTGTGCGATACTTCCCTCCGGCTCTTCGGGCCTTGCGAAGCTCTGTGTACTGCGAGCGCTGCTACTCGCAGCTGAGAAGGACCGTGGAGCTAGCGGCGAATTCGGAGAGCTCTTCGCTGCACTGCGCCGCTCGCAAGCGGCTTCGTTCTTCGCCTTCTGCCGTCCGGCGAGAGCTGAACTCCAGCGGTCAGTTGCAGCTCTGCCCAACAGCGTGTTCTCAGTTCTGCGGGCAAGCACGCCCTCTTGCCTTGGCCCCGAGAGCAAAGTCCCGAGCGAGCTCTCGACTCAGTGCAATGCACCCGGAAGGACGCTCTCGCTCGCCTTTCAAGGAGCGATTCCTAACAGCAGAAGCAGCAGAGGCACAAACTGCACGACGAGAGGGGACAACGTAGAACACGTCTCTGTCCTGGCACATTTTCGTGTGCGATACTTCCCTCCGGCTCTTCGGGCCTTGCGAAGCTCTGTGTACTGCGAGCGCTGCTACTCGCAGCTGAGAAGGACCGTGGAGCTAGCGGCGAATTCGGAGAGCTCTTCGCTGCACTGCGCCGCTCGCAAGCGCCTTCGTTTCTTCGCCTTCTGCCGTCCGGCGAGAGCTGAACTCCAGCGGTCAGTTGCAGCTCTGCCCAACAGCGTGTTCTCGGTTCTGCGGGCAAGCACGCCCTCTTGCCTTGGCCCCGAGAGCAAAGTCCCGAGCGAGCACTCGACTCAGTGCAATGCACCCGGAAGGACGCTCTCGCTCGCCTTTCAAGGAGCGATTCCTAACAGCAGAAGCAGCAGAGGCACAAACTGCACGACGAGAGGGGACAACGTAGAACACGTCTCTGTCCTGGCACATTTGCGTGTGCGATACTTCCCTCCGGCTCTTCGGGCCTTGCGAAGCTCTGTGTACTGCGAGCGCTGCTACTCGCAGCTGAGAAGGACCGTGGAGCTAGCGGCGAATTCGGAGAGCTCTTCGCTGCACTGCGCCGCTCGCAAGCGCCTTCGTTCTTCGCCTTCTGCCGTCCGGCGAGAGCTGAACTCCAGCGGTCAGTTGCAGCTCTGCCAACAGCGTGTTCTCGGTTCTGCGGGCAAGCACGCCCTCTTGCCTTGGCCCCGAGTGCAAAGTCCCGAGCGAGCACTCGACTCAGTGCAATGCACCGGAAGGACGCTCTCGCTCGCCTTTCAAGGAGCGATTCCTAACAGCAGAAGCAGCAGAGGCACAAACTGCACGACGAGAGGGACAACGTAGAACACGTCTCTGTCCTGGCACATTTTCGTGTGCGATACTTCCCTCGGCTCTTCGGGCCTTGCGAAGCTCTGTGTACTGCGAGCGCTGCTACTCGCAGCTGAGAAGGACCGTGGAGCTAGCGGCGAATTCGGAGAGCTCTTCGCTGCACTGCGCCGCTCGCAAGCGCCTTCGTTCTTCGCCTTCTGCCGTCCGGCGAGAGCTGAACTCCAGCGGTCAGTTGCAGCTCTGCCCAACAGCGTGTTCTCGGTTCTGCGGGCAAGCACGCCCTCTTGCCTTGGACCCGAGAGCAAAGTCCCGAGCGAGCACTCGACTCAGTGCAATGCACCCGGAAGGACGCTCTCGCTCGCCTTTCAAGGAGCGATTCCTAACAGCAGAAGCAGCAGAGGCACAAACTGCACGACGAGAGGGGACAACGTAGAACACGTCTCTGTCCTGGCACATTTGCGTGTGCGATACTTCCCTCCGGCTCTTCGGGCCTTGCGAAGCTCTGTGTACTGCGAGCGCTGCTACTCGCAGCTGAGAAGGACCGTGGAGCTAGCGGCGAATTCGGAGAGCTCTTCGCTGCACTGCGCCGCTCGCAAGCGCCTTCGTTCTTCGCCTTCTGCCGTCCGGCGAGAGCTGAACTCCAGCGGTCAGTTGCAGCTCTGCCCAACAGCGTGTTCTCGGTTCTGGGGCAAGCACGCCCTCTTGCCTTGGCCCCGAGTGCAAAGTCCCGAGCGAGCACTCGACTCAGTGCAATGCACCCGGAAGGACGCTCTCGCTCGCCTTTCAAGGAGCGATTCCTAACAGCAGAAGCAGCAGAGGCACAAACTGCACGACGAGAGGGACAACGTAGAACACGTCTCTGTCCTGGCACATTTGCGTGTGCGATACTTCCCTCCGCTCTTCGGGCCTTGCGAAGCTCTGTGTACTGCGAGCGCTGCTACTCGCAGCTGAGAAGGACCGTGGAGCTAGCGGCGAATTCGGAGAGCTCTTCGCTGCACTGCGCCGCTCGCAAGCGCTTCGTTCTTCGCCTTCTGCCGTCCGGCGAGAGCTGAACTCCAGCGGTCAGTTGCAGCTCTGCCCAACAGCGTGTTCTCGGTTCTGCGGGCAGCACGCCCTCTTGCCTTGGCCCCGAGAGCAAAGTCCCGAGCGAGCACTCGACTCAGTGCAATGCACCCGGAAGGACGCTCTCGCTCGCCTTTCAAGGAGCGATTCCTAACAGCAGAAGCAGCAGAGGCACAAACTGCACGACGAGAGGGGACAACGTAGAACACGTCTCTGTCCTGGCACATTTGCGTGTGCGATACTTCCCTCCGCTCTTCGGGCCTTGCGAAGCTCTGTGTACTGCGAGCGCTGCTACTCGCAGCTGAGAAGGACCGTGGAGCTAGCGGCGAATTCGGAGAGCTCTTCGCTGCACTGCGCCGCTCGCAAGCGCCTTCGTTCTTCGCCTTCTGCCGTCCGGCGAGAGCTGAACTCCAGCGGTCAGTTGCAGCTCTGCCCAACAGCGTGTTCTCGGTTCTGCGGGCAAGCACGCCCTCTTGCCTTGCCCCGAGTGCAAAGTCCCGAGCGAGCACTCGACTCAGTGCAATGCACCCGGAAGGACGCTCTCGCTCGCCTTTCAAGGAGCGATTCCTAACAGCAGAAGCAGCAGAGGCACAAACTGCACGACGAGAGGGGACAACGTAGAACACGTCTCTGTCCTGGCACATTTGCGTGTGCGATACTTCCCTCCGGCTCTTCGGGCCTTGCGAAGCTCTGTGTACTGCGAGCGCTGCTACTCGCAGCTGAGAAGGACCGTGGAGCTAGCGGCGAATTCGGAGAGCTCTTCGCTGCACTGCGCCGCTCGCAAGCGCCTTCGTTCTTCGCCTTCTGCCGTCCGGCGAGAGCTGAACTCCAGCGGTCAGTTGCAGCTCTGCCCAACAGCGTGTTCTCGGTTCTGCGGGCAAGCACGCCCTCTTGCCTTGGCCCCGAGAGCAAAGTCCCGAGCGAGCACTCGACTCAGTGCAATGCACCCGGAAGGACGCTCTCGCTCGCTTTCAAGGAGCGATTCCTAACAGCAGAAGCAGCAGAGGCACAAACTGCACGACGAGAGGGACAACGTAGAACACGTCTCTGTCCTGGCACATTTTCGTGTGCGATACTTCCCTCCGGCTCTTCGGGCCTTGCGAAGCTCTGTGTACTGCGAGCGCTGCTACTCGCAGCTGAGAAGGACCGTGGAGCTAGCGGCGAATTCGGAGAGCTCTTCGCTGCACTGCGCCGCTCGCAAGCGCCTTCGTTCTTCGCCTTCTGCCGTCCGGCGAGAGCTGAACTCCAGCGGTCAGTTGCAGCTTGCCCAACAGCGTGTTCTCGGTTCTGCGGGCAAGCACGCCCTCTTGCCTTGGCCCCGAGAGCAAAGGTCCCGAGCGAGCACTCGACTCAGTGCAATGCACCCGGAAGGACGCTCTCGCTCGCCTTTCAAGGAGCGATTCCTAACAGCAGAAGCAGCAGAGCACAAACTGCACGACGAGAAGGGACAACGTAGAACACGTCTCTGTCCTGGCACATTTTCGTGTGCGATACTTCCCTCCGGCTCTTCGGCCTTGCGAAGCTCTGTGTACTGCGAGCGCTGCTACTCGCAGCTGAGAAGGACCGTGGAGCTAGCGGCGAATTCGGAGAGCTCTTCGCTGCACTGCGCCGCTCGCAAGCGCCTTCGTTCTTCGCCTTCTGCCGTCCGGCGAGAGCTGAACTCCAGCGGTCAGTTGCAGCTCTGCCCAACAGCGTGTTCTCGGTTCTGCGGGCAAGCACGCCCTCTTGCCTTGGCCCCGAGAGCAAAGTCCCGAGCGAGCTCTCGACTCAGTGCAATGCACCCGGAAGGACGCTCTCGCTCGCCTTTCAAGGAGCGATTCCTAACAGCAGAAGCAGCAGAGGCACAAACTGCACGACGAGAGGGACAACGTAGAACACGTCTCTGTCCTGGCACATTTTCGTGTGCGATACTTCCCTCCGGCTCTTCGGGCCTTGCGAAGCTCTGTGTACTGCGAGCGCTGCTACTCGCAGCTGAGAAGGACCGTGGAGCTAGCGGCGAATTCGGAGAGCTCTTCGCTGCACTGCGCCGCTCGCAAGCGCCTTCGTTCTTCGCCTTCTGCCGTCCGGCGAGAGCTGAACTCCAGCGGTCAGTTGCAGCTCTGCCCAACAGCGTGTTCTCGGTTCTGCGGGCAAGCACGCCCTCTTGCCTTGGCCGCGAGAGCAAAGTCCCGAGCGAGCACTCGACTCAGTTGCAATGCACCCGGAAGGACGCTCTCGCTCGCCTTTCAAGGAGCGATTCCTAACAGCAGAAGCAGCAGAGGCACAAACTGACGACGAGAGGGGACAACGTAGAACACGTCTCTGTCCTGGCACATTTTCGTGTGCGATACTTCCCTCCGGCTCTTCGGGCCTTGCGAAGCTCTGTGTACTGCGAGCGCTGCTACTCGCAGCTGGAAGGACCGTGGAGCTAGCGGCGAATTCGGAGAGCTCTTCGCTGCACTGCGCCGCTCGCAAGCGGCTTCGTTCTTCGCCTTCTGCCGTCCGTCGAGAGCTGAACTCCAGCGGTCAGTTGCAGCTCTGCCCAACAGCGTGTTCTCGGTTCTGCGGGCAAGCACGCCTCTTGCCTTGGCCCCGAGAGCAAAGTCCCGAGCGAGCTCA
>NW_028276759.1:0-58161 GCF_052056855.1 Sturnus vulgaris | reverse complement strand
TCCTTCTCAGCTGCGAGTAGCAGCGCTCGCAGTACACAGAGCTTCGCAAGGCCCGAAGACCCGGAGGGAAGTATCGCACACGAAAATGTGCCAGGACAGAGACGTGTTCTACGTTGTCCCTTCTCGTCATGCAGTTTGTGCCTCTGCTGCTTCTGCTGTTAGGAATCGCTCCTTGAAAGACGAACGAGAGCGTCCTTCCGGGTGCATTGCACTGAGTCGAGTGCTCGCTCGGGACTTTGCACTCGGGGCCAAGGCAAGAGGGCGTGCTTGCCCGCAGAACTGAGAACACGCTGTTGGGCAGAGCTGCAACTGACCGCTGGAGTTCAGCTCTCGCCGGACGGCAGAAGGCGAAGAACGAAGCCGCTTGCGAGCGGCGCAGTGCAGCGAAGAGCTCTCCGAATTCGCCGCTAGCTCCACGGTCCTTCTCAGCTGCGAGTAGCAGCGCTCGCAGTACACAGGGCTTCGCAAGGCCCGAAGACCCGGAGGGAAGTATCGCACACGAAAATGTGCCAGGACAGAGACGTGTTCTACGTTGTCCCTTCTCGTCATGCAGTTTGTGCCTCTGCTGCTTCTGCTGTTAGGAATCGCTCCTTGAAAGACGAGCGAGAGCGTCCTTCCGGGTGCATTGCACTGAGTCGAGTGCTCGCTCGGGACTTTGCACTCGGGGCCAAGGCAAGAGGGCGTGCTTGCCCGCAGAACTGAGAACACGCTGTTGGGCAGAGCTGCAACTGACCGCTGGAGTTCAGCTCTCGCCGGACGGCAAAAGGCGAAGAACGAAGCCGCTTGCGAGCGGCGCAGTGCAGCGAAGAGCTCTCCGAATTCGCCGCTAGCTCCACGGTCCTTCTCAGCTGCGAGTAGCAGCGCTCGCAGTACACAGGGCTTCGCAAGGCCCGAAGACCCGGAGGGAAGTATCGCACACGAAAATGTGCCAGGACAGAGACGTGTTCTACGTTGTCCCTTCTCGTCATGCAGTTTGTGCCTCTGCTGCTTCTGCTGTTAGGAATCGCTCCTTGAAAGACGAGCGAGAGCGTCCTTCCGGGTGCATTGCACTGAGTCGAGTGCTCGCTCGGGACTTTGCACTCGGGGCCAAGGCAAGAGGGCGTGCTTGCCCGCAGAACTGAGAACACGCTGTTGGGCAGAGCTGCAACTGACCGCTGGAGTTCAGCTCTCGCCGGACGGCAGAAGGCGGAGAACGAAGCCGCTTGCGAGCGGCGCAGTGCAGCGAAGAGCTCTCCGAATTCGCCGCTAGCTCCACGGTCCTTCTCAGCTGCGAGTAGCAGCGCTCGCAGTACACAGAGCTTCGCAAGGCCCGAAGACCCGGAGGGAAGTATCGCACACGAAAATGTGCCAGGACAGAGACGTGTTCTACGTTGTCCCTTCTCGTCATGCAGTTTGTGCCTCTGCTGCTTCTGCTGTTAGGAATCGCTCCTTGAAAGACGAGCGAGAGCGTCCTTCCGGGTGCATTGCACTGAGTCGAGTGCTCGCTCGGGACTTTGCACTCGGGGCCAAGGCAAGAGGGCGTGCTTGCCCGCAGAACTGAGAACACGCTGTTGGGCAGAGCTGCAACTGACCGCTGGAGTTCAGCTCTCGCCGGACGGCAGAAGGCGAAGAACGAAGCCGCTTGCGAGCGGCGCAGTGCAGCGAAGAGCTCTCCGAATTCGCCGCTAGCTCCACGGTCCTTCTCAGCTGCGAGTAGCAGCGCTCGCAGTACACAGAGCTTCGCAAGGCCCGAAGACCCGGAGGGAAGTATCGCACACGAAAATGCGCCAGGACAGAGACGTGTTCTACGTTGTCCCTTCTCGTCATGCAGTTTGTGCCTCTGCTGCTTCTGCTGTTAGGAATCGCTCCTTGAAAGACGAGCGAGAGCGTCCTTCCGGGTGCATTGCACTGAGTCGAGTGCTCGCTCGGGACTTTGCACTCGGGGCCAAGGCAAGAGGGCGTGCTTGCCCGCAGAACTGAGAACACGCTGTTGGGCAGAGCTGCAACTGACCGCTGGAGTTCAGCTCTCGCCGGACGGCAGAAGGCGAAGAACGAAGCCGCTTGCGAGCGGCGCAGTGCAGCGAAGAGCTCTCCGAATTCGCCGCTAGCTCCACGGTCCTTCTCAGCTGCGAGTAGCAGCGCTCGCAGTACACAGAGCTTCGCAAGGCCCGAAGACCCGGAGGGAAGTATCGCACACGAAAATGTGCCAGGACAGAGACGTGTTCTACGTTGTCCCTTCTCGTCATGCAGTTTGTGCCTCTGCTGCTTTTGCTGTAGGTAATCGCTCCTTGAAAGACGAGCGAGAGCGTCCTTCCGGGTGCATTGCACTGAGTCGAGTGCTCGCTCGGGACTTTGCTCTCGGGGCCAAGGCAAGAGGGCGTGCTTGCCCGCAGAACTGAGAACACGCTGTTGGGCAGAGCTGCAACTGACCGCTGGAGTTCAGCTCTCGCCGGACGGCAGAAGGCGAAGAACGAAGCCGCTTGCGAGCGGCGCAGTGCAGCGAAGAGCTCTCCGAATTCGCCGCTAGCTCCACGGTCCTTCTCAGCTGCGAGTAGCAGCGCTCGCAGTACACAGAGCTTCGCAAGGCCCGAAGACCCGGAGGGAAGTATGGCACACGGAAATGTGCCAGGACAGAGACGTGTTCTACGTTGTCCCTTCTCGTCATGCAGTTTGTGCCTCTGCTGCTTCTGCTGTTAGGAATCGCTCCTTGAAAGACGAGCGAGAGCGTCCTTCCGGGTGCATTGCACTGAGTCGAGTGCTCGCTCGGGACTTTGCTCTCGGGGCCAAGGCAAGAGGGCGTGCTTGCCCGCAGAACTGAGAACACGCTGTTGGGCAGAGCTGCAACTGACCGCTGGAGTTCAGCTCTCGCCGGACGGCAGAAGGCGAAGAACGAAGCCGCTTGCGAGCGGCGCAGTGCAGCGAAGAGCTCTCCGAATTCGCCGCTAGCTCCACGGTCCTTCTCAGCTGCGAGTAGCAGCGCTCGCAGTACACAGGGCTTCGCAAGGCCCGAAGACCCGGAGGGAAGTATCGCACACGAAAATGTGCCAGGACAGAGACGTGTTCTACGTTGTCCCTTCTCGTCATGCAGTTTGTGCCTCTGCTGCTTCTGCTGTAGGTAATCGCTCCTTGAAAGACGAGCGAGAGCGTCCTTCCGGGTGCATTGCACTGAGTCGAGTGCTCGCTCGGGTCTTTGCACTCGGGGCCAAGGCAAGAGGGCGTGCTTGCCCGCAGAACTGAGAACACGCTGTTGGGCAGAGCTGCAACTGACCGCTGGAGTTCAGCTCTCGCCGGACGGCAGAAGGCGAAGAACGAAGCCGCTTGCGAGCGGCGCAGTGCAGCGAAGAGCTCTCCGAATTCGCCGCTAGCTCCACGGTCCTTCTCAGCTGCGAGTAGCAGCGCTCGCAGTACACAGAGCTTCGCAAGGCCCGAAGACCCGGAGGGAAGTATGGCACACGGAAATGTGCCAGGACAGAGACGTGTTCTACGTTGTCCCTTCTCGTCATGCAGTTTGTGCCTCTGCTGCTTCTGCTGTAGGTAATCGCTCCTTGAAAGACGAGCGAGAGCGTCCTTCCGGGTGCATTGCACTGAGTCGAGTGCTCGCTCGGGACTTTGCTCTCGGGGCCAAGGCAAGAGGGCGTGCTTGCCCGCAGAACTGAGAACACGCTGTTGGGCAGAGCTGCAACTGACCGCTGGAGTTCAGCTCTCGCCGGACGGCAGAAGGCGAAGAACGAAGCCGCTTGCGAGCGGCGCAGTGCAGCGAAGAGCTCTCCGAATTCGCCGCTAGCTCCACGGTCCTTCTCAGCTGCGAGTAGCAGCGCTCGCAGTACACAGGGCTTCGCAAGGCCCGAAGACCCGGAGGGAAGTATCGCACACGAAAATGTGCCAGGACAGAGACGTGTTCTACGTTGTCCCTTCTCGTCATGCAGTTTGTGCCTCTGCTGCTTCTGCTGTAGGTAATCGCTCCTTGAAAGACGAGCGAGAGCGTCCTTCCGGGTGCATTGCACTGAGTCGAGTGCTCGCTCGGGACTTTGCACTCGGGGCCAAGGCAAGAGGGCGTGCTTGCCCGCAGAACTGAGAACACGCTGTTGGGCAGAGCTGCAACTGACCGCTGGAGTTCAGCTCTCGCCGGACGGCAGAAGGCGAAGAACGAAGCCGCTTGCGAGCGGCGCAGTGCAGCGAAGAGCTCTCCGAATTCGCCGCTAGCTCCACGGTCCTTCTCAGCTGCGAGTAGCAGCGCTCGCAGTACACAGGGCTTCGCAAGGCCCGAAGACCCGGAGGGAAGTATCGCACACGAAAATGTGCCAGGACAGAGACGTGTTCTACGTTGTCCCTTCTCGTCATGCAGTTTGTGCCTCTGCTGCTTCTGCTGTTAGGAATCGCTCCTTGAAAGACGAGCGAGAGCGTCCTTCCGGGTGCATTGCACTGAGTCGAGTGCTCGCTCGGGACTTTGCACTCGGGGCCAAGGCAAGAGGGCGTGCTTGCCCGCAGAACTGAGAACACGCTGTTGGGCAGAGCTGCAACTGACCGCTGGAGTTCAGCTCTCGCCGGACGGCAGAAGGCGAAGAACGAAGCCGCTTGCGAGCGGCGCAGTGCAGCGAAGAGCTCTCCGAATTCGCCGCTAGCTCCACGGTCCTTCTCAGCTGCGAGTAGCAGCGCTCGCAGTACACAGGGCTTCGCAAGGCCCGAAGACCCGGAGGGAAGTATCGCACACGAAAATGTGCCAGGACAGAGACGTGTTCTACGTTGTCCCTTCTCGTCATGCAGTTTGTGCCTCTGCTGCTTCTGCTGTTAGGAATCGCTCCTTGAAAGACGAGCGAGAGCGTCCTTCCGGGTGCATTGCACTGAGTCGAGTGCTCGCTCGGGACTTTGCACTCGGGGCCAAGGCAAGAGGGCGTGCTTGCCCGCAGAACTGAGAACACGCTGTTGGGCAGAGCTGCAACTGACCGCTGGAGTTCAGCTCTCGCCGGACGGCAGAAGGCGGAGAACGAAGCCGCTTGCGAGCGGCGCAGTGCAGCGAAGAGCTCTCCGAATTCGCCGCTAGCTCCACGGTCCTTCTCAGCTGCGAGTAGCAGCGCTCGCAGTACACAGAGCTTCGCAAGGCCCGAAGACCCGGAGGGAAGTATCGCACACGAAAATGTGCCAGGACAGAGACGTGTTCTACGTTGTCCCTTCTCGTCATGCAGTTTGTGCCTCTGCTGCTTCTGCTGTTAGGAATCGCTCCTTGAAAGACGAGCGAGAGCGTCCTTCCGGGTGCATTGCACTGAGTCGAGTGCTCGCTCGGGACTTTGCACTCGGGGCCAAGGCAAGAGGGCGTGCTTGCCCGCAGAACTGAGAACACGCTGTTGGGCAGAGCTGCAACTGACCGCTGGAGTTCAGCTCTCGCCGGACGGCAGAAGGCGAAGAACGAAGCCGCTTGCGAGCGGCGCAGTGCAGCGAAGAGCTCTCCGAATTCGCCGCTAGCTCCACGGTCCTTCTCAGCTGCGAGTAGCAGCGCTCGCAGTACACAGGGCTTCGCAAGGCCCGAAGACCCGGAGGGAAGTATCGCACACGAAAATGTGCCAGGACAGAGACGTGTTCTACGTTGTCCCTTCTCGTCATGCAGTTTGTGCCTCTGCTGCTTCTGCTGTAGGTAATCGCTCCTTGAAAGACGAGCGAGAGCGTCCTTCCGGGTGCATTGCACTGAGTCGAGTGCTCGCTCGGGACTTTGCACTCGGGGCCAAGGCAAGAGGGCGTGCTTGCCCGCAGAACTGAGAACACGCTGTTGGGCAGAGCTGCAACTGACCGCTGGAGTTCAGCTCTCGCCGGACGGCAAAAGGCGAAGAACGAAGCCGCTTGCGAGCGGCGCAGTGCAGCGAAGAGCTCTCCGAATTCGCCGCTAGCTCCACGGTCCTTCTCAGCTGCGAGTAGCAGCGCTCGCAGTACACAGGGCTTCGCAAGGCCCGAAGACCCGGAGGGAAGTATCGCACACGAAAATGTGCCAGGACAGAGACGTGTTCTACGTTGTCCCTTCTCGTCATGCAGTTTGTGCCTCTGCTGCTTCTGCTGTTAGGAATCGCTCCTTGAAAGACGAGCGAGAGCGTCCTTCCGGGTGCATTGCACTGAGTCGAGTGCTCGCTCGGGACTTTGCACTCGGGGCCAAGGCAAGAGGGCGTGCTTGCCCGCAGAACTGAGAACACGCTGTTGGGCAGAGCTGCAACTGACCGCTGGAGTTCAGCTCTCGCCGGACGGCAGAAGGCGGAGAACGAAGCCGCTTGCGAGCGGCGCAGTGCAGCGAAGAGCTCTCCGAATTCGCCGCTAGCTCCACGGTCCTTCTCAGCTGCGAGTAGCAGCGCTCGCAGTACACAGAGCTTCGCAAGGCCCGAAGACCCGGAGGGAAGTATCGCACACGAAAATGTGCCAGGACAGAGACGTGTTCTACGTTGTCCCTTCTCGTCATGCAGTTTGTGCCTCTGCTGCTTCTGCTGTTAGGAATCGCTCCTTGAAAGACGAGCGAGAGCGTCCTTCCGGGTGCATTGCACTGAGTCGAGTGCTCGCTCGGGACTTTGCACTCGGGGCCAAGGCAAGAGGGCGTGCTTGCCCGCAGAACTGAGAACACGCTGTTGGGCAGAGCTGCAACTGACCGCTGGAGTTCAGCTCTCGCCGGACGGCAGAAGGCGAAGAACGAAGCCGCTTGCGAGCGGCGCAGTGCAGCGAAGAGCTCTCCGAATTCGCCGCTAGCTCCACGGTCCTTCTCAGCTGCGAGTAGCAGCGCTCGCAGTACACAGAGCTTCGCAAGGCCCGAAGACCCGGAGGGAAGTATCGCACACGAAAATGTGCCAGGACAGAGACGTGTTCTACGTTGTCCCTTCTCGTCATGCAGTTTGTGCCTCTGCTGCTTCTGCTGTTAGGAATCGCTCCTTGAAAGACGAGCGAGAGCGTCCTTCCGGGTGCATTGCACTGAGTCGAGTGCTCGCTCGGGACTTTGCACTCGGGGCCAAGGCAAGAGGGCGTGCTTGCCCGCAGAACTGAGAACACGCTGTTGGGCAGAGCTGCAACTGACCGCTGGAGTTCAGCTCTCGCCGGACGGCAGAAGGCGAAGAACGAAGCCGCTTGCGAGCGGCGCAGTGCAGCGAAGAGCTCTCCGAATTCGCCGCTAGCTCCACGGTCCTTCTCAGCTGCGAGTAGCAGCGCTCGCAGTACACAGGGCTTCGCAAGGCCCGAAGACCCGGAGGGAAGTATCGCACACGAAAATGTGCCAGGACAGAGACGTGTTCTACGTTGTCCCTTCTCGTCATGCAGTTTGTGCCTCTGCTGCTTCTGCTGTTAGGAATCGCTCCTTGAAAGACGAGCGAGAGCGTCCTTCCGGGTGCATTGCACTGAGTCGAGTGCTCGCTCGGGACTTTGCACTCGGGGCCAAGGCAAGAGGGCGTGCTTGCCCGCAGAACTGAGAACACGCTGTTGGGCAGAGCTGCAACTGACCGCTGGAGTTCAGCTCTCGCCGGACGGCAAAAGGCGAAGAACGAAGCCGCTTGCGAGCGGCGCAGTGCAGCGAAGAGCTCTCCGAATTCGCCGCTAGCTCCACGGTCCTTCTCAGCTGCGAGTAGCAGCGCTCGCAGTACACAGGGCTTCGCAAGGCCCGAAGACCCGGAGGGAAGTATCGCACACGAAAATGTGCCAGGACAGAGACGTGTTCTACGTTGTCCCTTCTCGTCATGCAGTTTGTGCCTCTGCTGCTTCTGCTGTTAGGAATCGCTCCTTGAAAGACGAGCGAGAGCGTCCTTCCGGGTGCATTGCACTGAGTCGAGTGCTCGCTCGGGACTTTGCACTCGGGGCCAAGGCAAGAGGGCGTGCTTGCCCGCAGAACTGAGAACACGCTGTTGGGCAGAGCTGCAACTGACCGCTGGAGTTCAGCTCTCGCCGGACGGCAGAAGGCGGAGAACGAAGCCGCTTGCGAGCGGCGCAGTGCAGCGAAGAGCTCTCCGAATTCGCCGCTAGCTCCACGGTCCTTCTCAGCTGCGAGTAGCAGCGCTCGCAGTACACAGAGCTTCGCAAGGCCCGAAGACCCGGAGGGAAGTATCGCACACGAAAATGTGCCAGGACAGAGACGTGTTCTACGTTGTCCCTTCTCGTCATGCAGTTTGTGCCTCTGCTGCTTCTGCTGTTAGGAATCGCTCCTTGAAAGACGAGCGAGAGCGTCCTTCCGGGTGCATTGCACTGAGTCGAGTGCTCGCTCGGGACTTTGCACTCGGGGCCAAGGCAAGAGGGCGTGCTTGCCCGCAGAACTGAGAACACGCTGTTGGGCAGAGCTGCAACTGACCGCTGGAGTTCAGCTCTCGCCGGACGGCAGAAGGCGAAGAACGAAGCCGCTTGCGAGCGGCGCAGTGCAGCGAAGAGCTCTCCGAATTCGCCGCTAGCTCCACGGTCCTTCTCAGCTGCGAGTAGCAGCGCTCGCAGTACACAGAGCTTCGCAAGGCCCGAAGACCCGGAGGGAAGTATCGCACACGAAAATGTGCCAGGACAGAGACGTGTTCTACGTTGTCCCTTCTCGTCATGCAGTTTGTGCCTCTGCTGCTTCTGCTGTTAGGAATCGCTCCTTGAAAGACGAGCGAGAGCGTCCTTCCGGGTGCATTGCACTGAGTCGAGTGCTCGCTCGGGACTTTGCACTCGGGGCCAAGGCAAGAGGGCGTGCTTGCCCGCAGAACTGAGAACACGCTGTTGGGCAGAGCTGCAACTGACCGCTGGAGTTCAGCTCTCGCCGGACGGCAGAAGGCGAAGAACGAAGCCGCTTGCGAGCGGCGCAGTGCAGCGAAGAGCTCTCCGAATTCGCCGCTAGCTCCACGGTCCTTCTCAGCTGCGAGTAGCAGCGCTCGCAGTACACAGAGCTTCGCAAGGCCCGAAGACCCGGAGGGAAGTATCGCACACGAAAATGCGCCAGGACAGAGACGTGTTCTACGTTGTCCCTTCTCGTCATGCAGTTTGTGCCTCTGCTGCTTCTGCTGTTAGGAATCGCTCCTTGAAAGACGAGCGAGAGCGTCCTTCCGGGTGCATTGCACTGAGTCGAGTGCTCGCTCGGGACTTTGCACTCGGGGCCAAGGCAAGAGGGCGTGCTTGCCCGCAGAACTGAGAACACGCTGTTGGGCAGAGCTGCAACTGACCGCTGGAGTTCAGCTCTCGCCGGACGGCAGAAGGCGAAGAACGAAGCCGCTTGCGAGCGGCGCAGTGCAGCGAAGAGCTCTCCGAATTCGCCGCTAGCTCCACGGTCCTTCTCAGCTGCGAGTAGCAGCGCTCGCAGTACACAGAGCTTCGCAAGGCCCGAAGACCCGGAGGGAAGTATGGCACACGGAAATGCGCCAGGACAGAGACGTGTTCTACGTTGTCCCTTCTCGTCATGCAGTTTGTGCCTCTGCTGCTTCTGCTGTTAGGAATCGCTCCTTGAAAGACGAGCGAGAGCGTCCTTCCGGGTGCATTGCACTGAGTCGAGTGCTCGCTCGGGACTTTGCACTCGGGGCCAAGGCAAGAGGGCGTGCTTGCCCGCAGAACTGAGAACACGCTGTTGGGCAGAGCTGCAACTGACCGCTGGAGTTCAGCTCTCGCCGGACGGCAGAAGGCGAAGAACGAAGCCGCTTGCGAGCGGCGCAGTGCAGCGAAGAGCTCTCCGAATTCGCCGCTAGCTCCACGGTCCTTCTCAGCTGCGAGTAGCAGCGCTCGCAGTACACAGAGCTTCGCAAGGCCCGAAGAGCCGGAGGGAAGTATCGCACACGAAAATGTGCCAGGACAGAGACGTGTTCTACGTTGTCCCTTCTCGTCATGCAGTTTGTGCCTCTGCTGCTTTTGCTGTTAGGAATCGCTCCTTGAAAGACGAGCGAGAGCGTCCTTCCGGGTGCATTGCACTGAGTCGAGTGCTCGCTCGGGACTTTGCTCTCGGGGCCAAGGCAAGAGGGCGTGCTTGCCCGCAGAACTGAGAACACGCTGTTGGGCAGAGCTGCAACTGACCGCTGGAGTTCAGCTCTCGCCGGACGGCAGAAGGCGAAGAACGAAGCCGCTTGCGAGCGGCGCAGTGCAGCGAAGAGCTCTCCGAATTCGCCGCTAGCTCCACGGTCCTTCTCAGCTGCGAGTAGCAGCGCTCGCAGTACACAGAGCTTCGCAAGGCCCGAAGACCCGGAGGGAAGTATGGCACACGGAAATGTGCCAGGACAGAGACGTGTTCTACGTTGTCCCTTCTCGTCATGCAGTTTGTGCCTCTGCTGCTTCTGCTGTTAGGAATCGCTCCTTGAAAGACGAGCGAGAGCGTCCTTCCGGGTGCATTGCACTGAGTCGAGTGCTCGCTCGGGACTTTGCTCTCGGGGCCAAGGCAAGAGGGCGTGCTTGCCCGCAGAACTGAGAACACGCTGTTGGGCAGAGCTGCAACTGACCGCTGGAGTTCAGCTCTCGCCGGACGGCAGAAGGCGAAGAACGAAGCCGCTTGCGAGCGGCGCAGTGCAGCGAAGAGCTCTCCGAATTCGCCGCTAGCTCCACGGTCCTTCTCAGCTGCGAGTAGCAGCGCTCGCAGTACACAGGGCTTCGCAAGGCCCGAAGACCCGGAGGGAAGTATCGCACACGAAAATGTGCCAGGACAGAGACGTGTTCTACGTTGTCCCTTCTCGTCATGCAGTTTGTGCCTCTGCTGCTTCTGCTGTAGGTAATCGCTCCTTGAAAGACGAGCGAGAGCGTCCTTCCGGGTGCATTGCACTGAGTCGAGTGCTCGCTCGGGTCTTTGCACTCGGGGCCAAGGCAAGAGGGCGTGCTTGCCCGCAGAACTGAGAACACGCTGTTGGGCAGAGCTGCAACTGACCGCTGGAGTTCAGCTCTCGCCGGACGGCAGAAGGCGAAGAACGAAGCCGCTTGCGAGCGGCGCAGTGCAGCGAAGAGCTCTCCGAATTCGCCGCTAGCTCCACGGTCCTTCTCAGCTGCGAGTAGCAGCGCTCGCAGTACACAGAGCTTCGCAAGGCCCGAAGACCCGGAGGGAAGTATGGCACACGGAAATGTGCCAGGACAGAGACGTGTTCTACGTTGTCCCTTCTCGTCATGCAGTTTGTGCCTCTGCTGCTTCTGCTGTAGGTAATCGCTCCTTGAAAGACGAGCGAGAGCGTCCTTCCGGGTGCATTGCACTGAGTCGAGTGCTCGCTCGGGACTTTGCACTCGGGGCCAAGGCAAGAGGGCGTGCTTGCCCGCAGAACTGAGAACACGCTGTTGGGCAGAGCTGCAACTGACCGCTGGAGTTCAGCTCTCGCCGGACGGCAGAAGGCGAAGAACGAAGCCGCTTGCGAGCGGCGCAGTGCAGCGAAGAGCTCTCCGAATTCGCCGCTAGCTCCACGGTCCTTCTCAGCTGCGAGTAGCAGCGCTCGCAGTACACAGAGCTTCGCAAGGCCCGAAGACCCGGAGGGAAGTATGGCACACGGAAATGTGCCAGGACAGAGACGTGTTCTACGTTGTCCCTTCTCGTCATGCAGTTTGTGCCTCTGCTGCTTCTGCTGTTAGGAATCGCTCCTTGAAAGACGAGCGAGAGCGTCCTTCCGGGTGCATTGCACTGAGTCGAGTGCTCGCTCGGGACTTTGCACTCGGGGCCAAGGCAAGAGGGCGTGCTTGCCCGCAGAACTGAGAACACGCTGTTGGGCAGAGCTGCAACTGACCGCTGGAGTTCAGCTCTCGCCGGACGGCAGAAGGCGAAGAACGAAGCCGCTTGCGAGCGGCGCAGTGCAGCGAAGAGCTCTCCGAATTCGCCGCTAGCTCCACGGTCCTTCTCAGCTGCGAGTAGCAGCGCTCGCAGTACACAGAGCTTCGCAAGGCCCGAAGACCCGGAGGGAAGTATCGCACACGAAAATGTGCCAGGACAGAGACGTGTTCTACGTTGTCCCTTCTCGTCATGCAGTTTGTGCCTCTGCTGCTTTTGCTGTAGGTAATCGCTCCTTGAAAGACGAGCGAGAGCGTCCTTCCGGGTGCATTGCACTGAGTCGAGTGCTCGCTCGGGACTTTGCTCTCGGGGCCAAGGCAAGAGGGCGTGCTTGCCCGCAGAACTGAGAACACGCTGTTGGGCAGAGCTGCAACTGACCGCTGGAGTTCAGCTCTCGCCGGACGGCAGAAGGCGAAGAACGAAGCCGCTTGCGAGCGGCGCAGTGCAGCGAAGAGCTCTCCGAATTCGCCGCTAGCTCCACGGTCCTTCTCAGCTGCGAGTAGCAGCGCTCGCAGTACACAGGGCTTCGCAAGGCCCGAAGCCCCGGAGGGAAGTATCGCACACGAAAATGTGCCAGGACAGAGACGTGTTCTACGTTGTCCCTTCTCGTCATGCAGTTTGTGCCTCTGCTGCTTCTGCTGTTAGGAATCGCTCCTTGAAAGACGAGCGAGAGCGTCCTTCCGGGTGCATTGCACTGAGTCGAGTGCTCGCTCGGGACTTTGCTCTCGGGGCCAAGGCAAGAGGGCGTGCTTGCCCGCAGAACTGAGAACACGCTGTTGGGCAGAGCTGCAACTGACCGCTGGAGTTCAGCTCTCGCCGGACGGCAGAAGGCGAAGAACGAAGCCGCTTGCGAGCGGCGCAGTGCAGCGAAGAGCTCTCCGAATTCGCCGCTAGCTCCACGGTCCTTCTCAGCTGCGAGTAGCAGCGCTCGCAGTACACAGGGCTTCGCAAGGCCCGAAGACCCGGAGGGAAGTATCGCACACGAAAATGTGCCAGGACAGAGACGTGTTCTACGTTGTCCCTTCTCGTCATGCAGTTTGTGCCTCTGCTGCTTCTGCTGTAGGTAATCGCTCCTTGAAAGACGAGCGAGAGCGTCCTTCCGGGTGCATTGCACTGAGTCGAGTGCTCGCTCGGGACTTTGCACTCGGGGCCAAGGCAAGAGGGCGTGCTTGCCCGCAGAACTGAGAACACGCTGTTGGGCAGAGCTGCAACTGACCGCTGGAGTTCAGCTCTCGCCGGACGGCAGAAGGCGAAGAACGAAGCCGCTTGCGAGCGGCGCAGTGCAGCGAAGAGCTCTCCGAATTCGCCGCTAGCTCCACGGTCCTTCTCAGCTGCGAGTAGCAGCGCTCGCAGTACACAGAGCTTCGCAAGGCCCGAAGACCCGGAGGGAAGTATCGCACACGAAAATGTGCCAGGACAGAGACGTGTTCTACGTTGTCCCTTCTCGTCATGCAGTTTGTGCCTCTGCTGCTTTTGCTGTAGGTAATCGCTCCTTGAAAGACGAGCGAGAGCGTCCTTCCGGGTGCATTGCACTGAGTCGAGTGCTCGCTCGGGACTTTGCTCTCGGGGCCAAGGCAAGAGGGCGTGCTTGCCCGCAGAACTGAGAACACGCTGTTGGGCAGAGCTGCAACTGACCGCTGGAGTTCAGCTCTCGCCGGACGGCAGAAGGCGAAGAACGAAGCCGCTTGCGAGCGGCGCAGTGCAGCGAAGAGCTCTCCGAATTCGCCGCTAGCTCCACGGTCCTTCTCAGCTGCGAGTAGCAGCGCTCGCAGTACACAGGGCTTCGCAAGGCCCGAAGCCCCGGAGGGAAGTATCGCACACGAAAATGTGCCAGGACAGAGACGTGTTCTACGTTGTCCCTTCTCGTCATGCAGTTTGTGCCTCTGCTGCTTCTGCTGTTAGGAATCGCTCCTTGAAAGACGAGCGAGAGCGTCCTTCCGGGTGCATTGCACTGAGTCGAGTGCTCGCTCGGGACTTTGCTCTCGGGGCCAAGGCAAGAGGGCGTGCTTGCCCGCAGAACTGAGAACACGCTGTTGGGCAGAGCTGCAACTGACCGCTGGAGTTCAGCTCTCGCCGGACGGCAGAAGGCGAAGAACGAAGCCGCTTGCGAGCGGCGCAGTGCAGCGAAGAGCTCTCCGAATTCGCCGCTAGCTCCACGGTCCTTCTCAGCTGCGAGTAGCAGCGCTCGCAGTACACAGGGCTTCGCAAGGCCCGAAGACCCGGAGGGAAGTATCGCACACGAAAATGTGCCAGGACAGAGACGTGTTCTACGTTGTCCCTTCTCGTCATGCAGTTTGTGCCTCTGCTGCTTCTGCTGTTAGGAATCGCTCCTTGAAAGACGAGCGAGAGCGTCCTTCCGGGTGCATTGCACTGAGTCGAGTGCTCGCTCGGGACTTTGCACTCGGGGCCAAGGCAAGAGGGCGTGCTTGCCCGCAGAACTGAGAACACGCTGTTGGGCAGAGCTGCAACTGACCGCTGGAGTTCAGCTCTCGCCGGACGGCAGAAGGCGAAGAACGAAGCCGCTTGCGAGCGGCGCAGTGCAGCGAAGAGCTCTCCGAATTCGCCGCTAGCTCCACGGTCCTTCTCAGCTGCGAGTAGCAGCGCTCGCAGTACACAGGGCTTCGCAAGGCCCGAAGACCCGGAGGGAAGTATCGCACACGAAAATGTGCCAGGACAGAGACGTGTTCTACGTTGTCCCTTCTCGTCATGCAGTTTGTGCCTCTGCTGCTTCTGCTGTTAGGAATCGCTCCTTGAAAGACGAGCGAGAGCGTCCTTCCGGGTGCATTGCACTGAGTCGAGTGCTCGCTCGGGACTTTGCACTCGGGGCCAAGGCAAGAGGGCGTGCTTGCCCGCAGAACTGAGAACACGCTGTTGGGCAGAGCTGCAACTGACCGCTGGAGTTCAGCTCTCGCCGGACGGCAGAAGGCGGAGAACGAAGCCGCTTGCGAGCGGCGCAGTGCAGCGAAGAGCTCTCCGAATTCGCCGCTAGCTCCACGGTCCTTCTCAGCTGCGAGTAGCAGCGCTCGCAGTACACAGAGCTTCGCAAGGCCCGAAGACCCGGAGGGAAGTATCGCACACGAAAATGTGCCAGGACAGAGACGTGTTCTACGTTGTCCCTTCTCGTCATGCAGTTTGTGCCTCTGCTGCTTTTGCTGTTAGGAATCGCTCCTTGAAAGACGAGCGAGAGCGTCCTTCCGGGTGCATTGCACTGAGTCGAGTGCTCGCTCGGGACTTTGCACTCGGGGCCAAGGCAAGAGGGCGTGCTTGCCCGCAGAACTGAGAACACGCTGTTGGGCAGAGCTGCAACTGACCGCTGGAGTTCAGCTCTCGCCGGACGGCAGAAGGCGAAGAACGAAGCCGCTTGCGAGCGGCGCAGTGCAGCGAAGAGCTCTCCGAATTCGCCGCTAGCTCCACGGTCCTTCTCAGCTGCGAGTAGCAGCGCTCGCAGTACACAGAGCTTCGCAAGGCCCGAAGACCCGGAGGGAAGTATCGCACACGAAAATGTGCCAGGACAGAGACGTGTTCTACGTTGTCCCTTCTCGTCATGCAGTTTGTGCCTCTGCTGCTTCTGCTGTTAGGAATCGCTCCTTGAAAGACGAGCGAGAGCGTCCTTCCGGGTGCATTGCACTGAGTCGAGTGCTCGCTCGGGACTTTGCACTCGGGGCCAAGGCAAGAGGGCGTGCTTGCCCGCAGAACTGAGAACACGCTGTTGGGCAGAGCTGCAACTGACCGCTGGAGTTCAGCTCTCGCCGGACGGCAGAAGGCGAAGAACGAAGCCGCTTGCGAGCGGCGCAGTGCAGCGAAGAGCTCTCCGAATTCGCCGCTAGCTCCACGGTCCTTCTCAGCTGCGAGTAGCAGCGCTCGCAGTACACAGAGCTTCGCAAGGCCCGAAGACCCGGAGGGAAGTATGGCACACGGAAATGTGCCAGGACAGAGACGTGTTCTACGTTGTCCCTTCTCGTCATGCAGTTTGTGCCTCTGCTGCTTCTGCTGTTAGGAATCGCTCCTTGAAAGGCGAGCGAGAGCGTCCTTCCGGGTGCATTGCACTGAGTCGAGTGCTCGCTCGGGACTTTGCTCTCGGGGCCAAGGCAAGAGGGCGTGCTTGCCCGCAGAACTGAGAACACGCTGTTGGGCAGAGCTGCAACTGACCGCTGGAGTTCAGCTCTCGCCGGACGGCAGAAGGCGAAGAACGAAGCCGCTTGCGAGCGGCGCAGTGCAGCGAAGAGCTCTCCGAATTCGCCGCTAGCTCCACGGTCCTTCTCAGCTGCGAGTAGCAGCGCTCGCAGTACACAGGGCTTCGCAAGGCCCGAAGACCCGGAGGGAAGTATCGCACACGAAAATGCGCCAGGACAGAGACGTGTTCTACGTTGTCCCTTCTCGTCATGCAGTTTGTGCCTCTGCTGCTTCTGCTGTTAGGAATCGCTCCTTGAAAGGCGAGCGAGAGCGTCCTTCTGGGTGCATTGCACTGAGTCGAGTGCTCGCTCGGGGCTTTGCTCTCGGGGCCAAGGCAAGAGGGCGTGCTTGCCCGCAGAACTGAGAACACGCTGTTGGGCAGAGCTGCAACTGACCGCTGGAGTTCAGCTCTCGCCGGACGGCAGAAGGCGAAGAACGAAGCCGCTTGCGAGCGGCGCAGTGCAGCGAAGAGCTCTCCGAATTCGCCGCTAGCTCCACGGTCCTTCTCAGCTGCGAGTAGCAGCGCTCGCAGTACACAGAGCTTCGCAAGGCCCGAAGACCCGGAGGGAAGTATCGCACACGAAAATGTGCCAGGACAGAGACGTGTTCTACGTTGTCCCTTCTCGTCATGCAGTTTGTGCCTCTGCTGCTTCTGCTGTTAGGAATCGCTCCTTGAAAGGCGAGCGAGAGCGTCCTTCCGGGTGCATTGCACTGAGTCGAGTGCTCGCTCGGGACTTTGCTCTCGGGGCCAAGGCAAGAGGGCGTGCTTGCCCGCAGAACTGAGAACACGCTGTTGGGCAGAGCTGCAACTGACCGCTGGAGTTCAGCTCTCGCCGGACGGCAGAAGGCGAAGAACGAAGCCGCTTGCGAGCGGCGCAGTGCAGCGAAGAGCTCTCCGAATTCGCCGCTAGCTCCACGGTCCTTCTCAGCTGCGAGTAGCAGCGCTCGCAGTACACAGGGCTTCGCAAGGCCCGAAGACCCGGAGGGAAGTATCGCACACGAAAATGCGCCAGGACAGAGACGTGTTCTACGTTGTCCCTTCTCGTCATGCAGTTTGTGCCTCTGCTGCTTCTGCTGTTAGGAATCGCTCCTTGAAAGGCGAGCGAGAGCGTCCTTCCGGGTGCATTGCACTGAGTCGAGTGCTCGCTCGGGACTTTGCTCTCGGGGCCAAGGCAAGAGGGCGTGCTTGCCCGCAGAACTGAGAACACGCTGTTGGGCAGAGCTGCAACTGACCGCTGGAGTTCAGCTCTCGCCGGACGGCAGAAGGCGAAGAACGAAGCCGCTTGCGAGCGGCGCAGTGCAGCGAAGAGCTCTCCGAATTCGCCGCTAGCTCCACGGTCCTTCTCAGCTGCGAGTAGCAGCGCTCGCAGTACACAGGGCTTCGCACCTCTAAATGTTTTACTACTGTGTTATGATTCTGTCTTCAGTTAATAGAACCCGATATACAACAAAGAGATGGGAGCACATGGAGATGCATTGGAGAGCCTACGCTGGAGGTAACACATTCATTTTTTACTCAAACAAATCCAAATTAGAAATGTTGAAAATTACCTGGGGCCATTTCAACAGCCAGCAAACTGACTAACACAACCAATCTTTGGCTTCTATTCAATCCTTTGCTTGTTTTACCTGGACCTTGAATATCTGTCTGCAGCCTTCCTCTCTGCAAATATATCACACTCGTCCTATTGAGAACCCATGGCTCATCACAGCTGCTTCGCCACGCCTGCTTCCAGAAGAACTGGCAACTACAAGCTGGGAGCCAAGAGATACAACACTTCACTTGGAAAAGGGCCTTCCATGAATCCTAGAATCCCAGAATGGTTTGGACTGGAAGCGACCTTAGAGACAAATTATCTTCTTCCCACATCCTGACACGGGCAGGGACACTTTTCCACTAGTCCAGGTTGCTCCATGTCCGCTCCAGCCTGGCCCTGGACGCTTCCTGCCATGGGGCTCCTACACAGCCTCTTTGAGCAACATGTGCCTCAGCACCCACCCAAGGAAGAATTCCTTTCCAATATCCCATCTATCCCAGCCCTCTGGCAGTTTGAAGCTATTCCCCCTTGTCCTGCGAGTCCAGACCCTTTTCCAAAGTCCCTCCCCAGCTATCTTGGAGCCCCAGCAGGCACTGCAAAGGGCTCGAAGATCTCCCTGGAGCCTTCTGTTCTCCAGATTGGACACCCTCAGCTCTCCCAGACTGTCCTAGAGCAAAGAAGCTCCACCTTTCAAAGCACCTTAGACGCCTCCTACCGGCCAAACTCGATGGCAACGCTGGCCTTCCGGGCCCTACGGATATCGCTTCCGGTGTCGTTCGGGGTCACTCCCGGCTCTCTTCCCGCCCCCCATGGGGCCCTCAGGCGATGCCGCTCCTACGCCACTTCTGCCGCTGTCAGACCAACGGGGGGGCCGGGGGCCAGCCCAGACTCATCCACAATCCACACTGTCCTCGGCGGCTGCTGCGGGCTCACGGCGGCCCACACACCCGGAAGCAGAGCTCCGAACACAGAGGATCATAGCCCCACATTTGTGTTCGTCTCTGCACAAGGCAGGCCAGTCTTGCCATGCCCGGACTTTTCAGTTCAGCACGAGAATGAGAATACACCTGCGCCATGGGGGAGGAAACCTCTAAAGACTCCCTCATACGTGGTCGCTCAACTTAATGCCTAGGCACTTGCCATTCCTAAGGCTACACTAAAGCCTTTTTTACCTTGCGGGTAAGAAATGCCGTTGTTCTCGTGTGCAGCTAAAGGCGCAGCACAGGCAGGCCGGGACAAAAGCTGGGGCAGAGCCCTTCCTCACTCCTTCGCTGTGCTGTACTCCATGCAGCTAGAGCGAAGCGAGAAGGACGCGAGGAAGAAAAAGGCGTTCTTAAAGTAGCACCCTGGCAGCAGCCCTGAAAAGGCGCATAACACACGGCATCTCGCTGCCCTCCGTTCTACATACTCGCGGCTCCCTCTGCCGACTTGCAAAAGTTGCTACCAGAGCAGAGGCGGCCAGATTGAAGAGGCAGTGCCTAGGTTCACCTTCTCCTTACTGCACGTAAGCCACGTCCAGCTCCTCGCTGCACTCTGGATTTCCCTTCTCCGAGGCACTTACCGTGGTGCTGTGTGCAACTCGGCGCCTAGAAGTGACCGCCAATGCTTTCACAGCGGGCTGCAAGGGAACCAAGGAGCAGCACAAGCAGCAGTGCTTCAGCTTGCTCCTTCCGACTGCTAAGGGCACTTGGGAAGGCAAGCGAGAGTCAACCACCTTCCTCTCCTAGTAACGTGGTGCACACAAGCACGGGACTAGTGCCGCTTCGTTCACCGCCCTCGCCCAAGCGTGGAGCCGCTTTCACTTGCCGGCGGCCAGAAGCCGCTGCAAGGGCGCCACACAACCACAAGTGCGCCGGCAGCCAAGAGCTAGAGAACGCTGCTTCTGCCCAAGCCCGCCTAGGGCGTGCACCTTTGTTCTCAGAGCTCCGTGCAACAGTCTGCCTCTCTCGCAGTTCGAATGGAAAACGAAAGCTTTTCGCCTACGCCCGTCACAGAGATCCGTTGCCAGGACGAGAATGTCTTGTGGCCGGAGCTCGCCCCCGCCGCGAGGAAGCTGCTATTAGCACCGCGTTGCAGGGACACGTCTCGCTTCTTGACTACGTGCTCAGCGCTCTCCGAATTCGCCGCTAGCTCCACGGTCTTTCTCAGCTGCAAGTAGCAGCGCTCACAGTACATAGAGCTTCGCAAGGACCGAAGACCCGGAGGGAAGTATCGCACTCGAAAATGTGCCAGGATAGAGACGTTCTACACTGAGTAGAGACACAGACAGACAGAGAGTTCTACACTGCCCCTTCTCGTCGGCCATCTTGTGCTCTGCTGCCTCTGCTGTGACGAATAGGTCCTTGAAAGGCGAGCGACAGCGGCTCTCCAGGCACTGAAGAGAGTTCCCTAGGGACTTTTCGATGTAAAACTTTTTCCACCTCCAAAAATACATGGGTAAGTCCTAAAAGTTTTGGTTTTCTTAAGAATAGTTTCGCCCAAGTTTTGCTGTTCTAAACAACCATGGTTTCAGTCTTCACTTAACTGCTTGTTTCTGTCTTTTTGGCTAGTGGCAATCTAATTCTAAGGTAACTAGATGTGTTGGAAATCCATAAATTACATCTCAAGTTAGGTGGGAAAATTGGCTCGGAAGAAAATGGAATTGAGAATTTGGAAAGAATCCAGAGTGAGCTGATGTCACAATCCGAGATTCCCTTGGGTTCCAAATCCTTTCATTTGTGTTTTTGTGGGCTTTTTGAAGGCGGTGTACAGTTGAAGCCATGATTTAGCTGCGGTGAGACCTGCTCTGCTGTAAAAGCATTATTTTCTCAGTGAGCATGGACAACAGTTAGAGTGTCGTCTTTTAAGATTCCCTGCACTCCACTTATGGTGGCAAAAGCAGTGCCTTGACTGTAATCATAAAAGTGATTACAGCTTCATTGCTTTGACATCATGTAGGATGCTTCCTCCATCTGCTGTGGTCAGCATTAAGTAACAGATTTCTCAGTTTCTAGGAAGAGTCTAGCAAACAATCACCTTGCTCCTTCTCTTGCATTTATTCATCACTGCTATGCTGCTATACAGACAGGTAGTCTGTTTATGATTCAACAATTCAATGGGACATCAAGTAAATAACAAAGCAAAACTAACTACCGAAAGCACTATAAGGGCCAGAGATTAGCTTGGATCAAAACAGGTATTCTCCTAGCATTGTTTACAAACGAGTCAGCATGTGAAACAGAAGGCACAATGTAGTTTGTGCCTTGTTTTGGGCATGCCCGGAAGAAGGAAATTCTGATTTCACATACGGGAAAAGAAATGTTGACATTTGAATGAGATTGTTCATACTCCAGTAAAGGTTGCTTTGAAAGGTTGTGGAAGTCCTGTTAGGAAACATGGCTTTACAAGTCCTTTCCACCAGGAGACAACAGCTGCAGAACATCTGGGTGTGCCAGTGTTGAGAGCACCAGCAAAGATCAAAGTGGAGAAGTTGGTGAACAATGGCAGTGGCCTGGCGGAGGGCAAGTGGGGTGCTGGCTGTGGGACCAGGGGAGTCCTGACTGATTTAGGAGGCGTGTGATGGTCTGTGCCAGCAAGCGGAGTAGTGCTGTGGCCTTGGCACACTGCTAATACTGGAATTCAGTGGGGTCACTGGGCAGGCTGAGTGTGTGAGCTGCTGGAGGGACCCAGTTTGCCCACATGTAAACATCCAGTCTCACTCTTGCCAGCCACAGAAAGGAGCAGGATGTGGCTGCTGGCGATGCCTGTCACGTATATGTAGTGTATATGTGTGCTATCCCAGCCTGCTGGGAACACTTCTTCTTTGGGACTGCTTGGGCTGAGGGAGAGAAAGCAGTGGTAGTTTCTGAGGTTTCGAGTTTGCTCGAGTTTCTCAGGCTGTTTCTGGAGCCACCCCGAGTTCTCTTCCTTGAAGCATTTCAAGTCCTGCTAATTTTCAAAATTCAAACAGACACAGCCCTAAGCTAGTTGATCTGACTTCAGAGCTATTCTTACGCTGAGCTGTTGGATGATCTGATCTCCTGAGATGTCTTCCATCTCAGTTTATGACCTGGTTCTTGTGAAAAGTAGGATCTTTTAGCCTGGAGAAGAGAGGTTTCTGGAGAGACAGTATTGTGGCCTTTGAATATGTAAAGAGGGTATAAGACAAATGGAGAAAGACTTTTTAGGAAAGTTTGCAGAGACAGGATAAGGGGCCATGCTTTCAAACTGAGACTAGGTTTAGATTGGCTAAAAGGAAAAACTTTTCTACAATGAAGCTGGTGAGACACTCAAACGGGTGTTCCAGAGAAGTTGTGGATGCCCCATCATTGAGAGTGCTCCTTATCAGTTTGGCTAGTCTTGAGCAATTTGATCTACTGTAAGATCTACCTGGCAAGGAAGTTGGACTACATGATCTTTAATCACAGACTGTTGTATGATTCCGTGGAAGACAGAATGCAATAAAGTTCATATTTCAGATTTTGGCGCAGACATATTTATTTTTTCTCACTTTATGCATCATTGCAATGACAACTTGTTAGCTTCTGAAATGATTAGCTGAGATTGATTTCCTTCCTTAGTTTCATTTTCTCTGTTATTCCTTCACTCTTGGACTTTTTTTTTCACTAGATTCCCTCTTTCAGTAAACTGCCCTTAAGTATCACTTTGCTCCCCACCTGGCTTTTTTTTTTTTTCAATGACACCTTTTCACTGGTTCGTTTTGGGCCTTTGCTGCTTGAAGTCCAGCAGCCTCCTTGTCTGAGCATTACGGAGCTTTCTTTACAGCTTCATCACTATGCAAAAAGCCATAAATTACTGTGTTCCATCTCACATACCATCAAGTATCACACTAATATTCCCTCTGCTGAATAGCTGGTTGGTTTACATAGACCAGCCAAATACCAGGAAATCCAGATGGCAGCAAGAATCTTGTAGACTACTCCCGCTGTTCATTTAAATTCTGGAGAAGTCAGGTGAGGTATCACATTCTCTTGAAAGAAGTGTCTATCATCTCGGACATTCTAGAATGGGCTATTAATATTGTCATGAGTTTCTGGCTAGACTTTTTAGTATGCAAATTCAAATTCAAATGATCTGAAATGATAGAACTTCAAGAAATTTTTTTTCCCAGAATCGAAGTATGATGGAGTTCCATAGGGAGAATCTTAATCTTAGTTATTCTATTCCATCTCACATCATGGCTGGGGGCAGGGAGAAGGGAGTATCTTTGGGGGACAATGGGTTCCGGTGTAGTCAGTAAGCTGGGCAGAGGAGCCATCAGGTATTTTCTGTTGTTGGGCGGGGGGGGGGGGGATTCGTGTGAACTCTTCCTTTCTTGTACCCTGCCACTAGTATTGTTGCTAAAATTGTTTGTTTTCTCATCCAAGTGACAAAATCAGCACACTTAATGAGGGATGAAGAGGGAGCAGCGACCTCAGAACAGGAGGAAGAAGAAGCAGAGCCTGCTGTCCTCCAGAAGAAAAAAACACTACCAGCCAACTTTGCATCATCTGTGAACTTCCTGGGCGTGTACTCTATCCCCTTGTCCAGAACACTGAGCAAGATATTAAACAGGACTGGGCCCAAGACCGAGCCTTGGGGACCAGCTGGATGAACTCTATTTCCCACCACTCTGTGGGCCTGGCCATCACCCAGTTTGTCACCCAGCAAACAGCCCACCCATGCAAACCATAAGCAGACAGTTTCTTCAGGAGAATGATGTGAGACTCATTGCAAAAAGGATCAGGGAGATGCCTAGGAAGAGTCTCAGGTGAATCCAGGAGACTATAGTGGAGGAAGGACGCGAGGAAGAAGAAGGCGTTCTTAAAGTGGCACCCTGGCAGCAGCCCTGAAAGGGCGCATAACACACGGCGTCTCGCTGCCCTCCGTTCTACATACTCGCAGCTCCCTCTGCCGACTTGCAAAAGTTGCTACCAGAGCAGAGGCGGCCAGATTGAAGAGGCAGTGCCTAGGTTCACCTTCTCCTTACTGCACGTAAGCCACGTCCAGCTCCTCGCTGCACTCTGGATTTCCCTTCTCCGCGGCACTTACAGTGGTGCTGTGTGCAACTCGGCGCCTAGAAGCGACCGCCAATGCTTTCACAGCGGGCTGCAAGGGAACCAAGGAGCAGCACAAGCAGCAGTGCTTCAGCTTGCTCCTTCCGACTGCTAAGGGCACTTGGGAAGGCAAGCGAGAGTCAACCACCTTCCTCTCCTAGTAGCCTGTAACGTGGTGCACACAAGCACGGGACTAGTGCCGCTTCGTTCACCGCCCTCGCCCAAGCGTGGAGCCGCTTTCACTTGCCGGCGGCCAGAAGCCACTGCAAGGGCGCCACACAACCACAAGTGCGCCGGCAGCCAAGAGCTAGAGAACGCTGCTTCTGCCCAAGCCCGCCTAGGGCGTGCACCTTTGTTCTCAGAGCTCCGTGCAACAGTCTGCCTCTCTCGCAGTTCGAATGGAAAACGAAAGCTTTTCGCCTACGCCCTTCACAGAGATCCGTTGCCAGGACGAGAATGTCTTGTGGCCGGAGCTCGCCCCGGCCGCGAGGAAGCTGCTATTAGCACCGCGTTGCAGGGCCACGTCTCGCTTCTTGACTACGTGCTCAGCGCTCTCCGAATTCGCCGCTAGCTCCACGGTCTTTCTCAGCTGCAAGTAGCAGCGCTCACAGTACATAGAGCTTCGCAAGGACCGAAGACCCGGAGGGAAGTTTCGCACAGGAAAATGTACCAGGACAGAGACGTGTTCTACGTTGTCCCTTCTCGTCATGCAGTTTGTGCCTCTGCTGCTTCTGCTGTTAGGAATCGCTCCTTGAAAGGCGAGCAACACCGTCTTTCCGGGTGCATTGCACTGAGTCGAGTGCTCGCTCGGGACTTTGCTCTCGGGGCCAAGGCAAGAGGGCGTGCTTGCCCGCAGAACTGAGAACACGCTGTTGGGCAGAGCTGCAACTGACCGCTGGAGTTCAGCTCTCGCCGGACGGCAGAAGGCGAAGAACGAAGCCGCTTGCGAGCGGCGCAGTGCAGCGAAGAGCTCTCCGAATTCGCCGCTAGCTCCACGGTCCTTCTCAGCTGCGAGTAGCAGCGCTCGCAGTACACAGAGCTTCGCAAGGCCCGAAGACCCGGAGGGAAGTATGGCACACGGAAATGTGCCAGGACAGAGACGTGTTCTACGTTGTCCCTTCTCGTCATGCAGTTTGTGCCTCTGCTGCTTCTGCTGTTAGGAATCGCTCCTTGAAAGGCGAGCGAGAGCGTCCTTCCGGGTGCATTGCACTGAGTCGAGTGCTCGCTCGGGACTTTGCTCTCGGGGCCAAGGCAAGAGGGCGTGCTTGCCCGCAGAACTGAGAACACGCTGTTGGGCAGAGCTGCAACTGACCGCTGGAGTTCAGCTCTCGCCGGACGGCAGAAGGCGAAGAACGAAGCCGCTTGCGAGCGGCGCAGTGCAGCGAAGAGCTCTCCGAATTCGCCGCTAGCTCCACGGTCCTTCTCAGCTGCGAGTAGCAGCGCTCGCAGTACACAGAGCTTCGCAAGGCCCGAAGACCCGGAGGGAAGTATCGCACACGAAAATGTGCCAGGACAGAGACGTGTTCTACGTTGTCCCTTCTCGTCATGCAGTTTGTGCCTCTGCTGCTTCTGCTGTTAGGAATCGCTCCTTGAAAGACGAGCGAGAGCGTCCTTCTGGGTGCATTGCACTGAGTCGAATGCTCGCTCGGGACTTTGCTCTCGGGGCCAAGGCAAGAGGGCGTGCTTGCCCGCAGAACTGAGAACACGCTGTTGGGCAGAGCTGCAACTGACCGCTGGAGTTCAGCTCTCGCCGGACGGCAGAAGGCGAAGAACGAAGCCGCTTGCGAGCGGCGCAGTGCAGCGAAGAGCTCTCCGAATCCGCCGCTAGCTCCACGGTCCTTCTCAGCTGCGAGTAGCAGCGCTCGCAGTACACAGGGCTTCGCAAGGCCCGAAGACCCGGAGGGAAGTATCGCACACGAAAATGTGCCAGGACAGAGACGTGTTCTACGTTGTCCCTTCTCGTCATGCAGTTTGTGCCTCTGCTGCTTCTGCTGTTAGGAATCGCTCCTTGAAAGACGAGCGAGAGCGTCCTTCCGGGTGCATTGCACTGAGTCGAGTGCTCGCTCGGGACTTTGCTCTCGGGGCCAAGGCAAGAGGGCGTGCTTGCCCGCAGAACTGAGAACACGCTGTTGGGCAGAGCTGCAACTGACCGCTGGAGTTCAGCTCTCGCCGGACGGCAGAAGGCGAAGAACGAAGCCGCTTGCGAGCGGCGCAGTGCAGCGAAGAGCTCTCCGAATTCGCCGCTAGCTCCACGGTCCTTCTCAGCTGCGAGTAGCAGCGCTCGCAGTACACAGGGCTTCGCAAGGCCCGAAGACCCGGAGGGAAGTATCGCACACGAAAATGTGCCAGGACAGAGACGTGTTCTACGTTGTCCCTTCTCGTCATGCAGTTTGTGCCTCTGCTGCTTCTGCTGTAGGTAATCGCTCCTTGAAAGACGAGCGAGAGCGTCCTTCCGGGTGCATTGCACTGAGTCGAGTGCTCGCTCGGGACTTTGCACTCGGGGCCAAGGCAAGAGGGCGTGCTTGCCCGCAGAACTGAGAACACGCTGTTGGGCAGAGCTGCAACTGACCGCTGGAGTTCAGCTCTCGCCGGACGGCAAAAGGCGAAGAACGAAGCCGCTTGCGAGCGGCGCAGTGCAGCGAAGAGCTCTCCGAATTCGCCGCTAGCTCCACGGTCCTTCTCAGCTGCGAGTAGCAGCGCTCGCAGTACACAGGGCTTCGCAAGGCCCGAAGACCCGGAGGGAAGTATCGCACACGAAAATGTGCCAGGACAGAGACGTGTTCTACGTTGTCCCTTCTCGTCATGCAGTTTGTGCCTCTGCTGCTTCTGCTGTTAGGAATCGCTCCTTGAAAGACGAGCGAGAGCGTCCTTCCGGGTGCATTGCACTGAGTCGAGTGCTCGCTCGGGACTTTGCACTCGGGGCCAAGGCAAGAGGGCGTGCTTGCCCGCAGAACTGAGAACACGCTGTTGGGCAGAGCTGCAACTGACCGCTGGAGTTCAGCTCTCGCCGGACGGCAGAAGGCGAAGAACGAAGCCGCTTGCGAGCGGCGCAGTGCAGCGAAGAGCTCTCCGAATTCGCCGCTAGCTCCACGGTCCTTCTCAGCTGCGAGTAGCAGCGCTCGCAGTACACAGAGCTTCGCAAGGACCGAAGACCCGGAGGGAAGTATCGCACACGAAAATGTGCCAGGACAGAGACGTGTTCTACGTTGTCCCTTCTCGTCATGCAGTTTGTGCCTCTGCTGCTTCTGCTGTTAGGAATCGCTCCTTGAAAGACGAGCGAGAGCGTCCTTCCGGGTGCATTGCACTGAGTCGAGTGCTCGCTCGGGACTTTGCACTCGGGGCCAAGGCAAGAGGGCGTGCTTGCCCGCAGAACTGAGAACACGCTGTTGGGCAGAGCTGCAACTGACCGCTGGAGTTCAGCTCTCGCCGGACGGCAGAAGGCGAAGAACGAAGCCGCTTGCGAGCGGCGCAGTGCAGCGAAGAGCTCTCCGAATTCGCCGCTAGCTCCACGGTCCTTCTCAGCTGCGAGTAGCAGCGCTCGCAGTACACAGAGCTTCGCAAGGCCCGAAGACCCGGAGGGAAGTATGGCACACGGAAATGTGCCAGGACAGAGACGTGTTCTACGTTGTCCCTTCTCGTCATGCAGTTTGTGCCTCTGCTGCTTCTGCTGTTAGGAATCGCTCCTTGAAAGACGAGCGAGAGCGTCCTTCCGGGTGCATTGCACTGAGTCGAGTGCTCGCTCGGGACTTTGCTCTCGGGGCCAAGGCAAGAGGGCGTGCTTGCCCGCAGAACTGAGAACACGCTGTTGGGCAGAGCTGCAACTGACCGCTGGAGTTCAGCTCTCGCCGGACGGCAGAAGGCGAAGAACGAAGCCGCTTGCGAGCGGCGCAGTGCAGCGAAGAGCTCTCCGAATTCGCCGCTAGCTCCACGGTCCTTCTCAGCTGCGAGTAGCAGCGCTCGCAGTACACAGGGCTTCGCAAGGCCCGAAGACCCGGAGGGAAGTATCGCACACGAAAATGTGCCAGGACAGAGACGTGTTCTACGTTGTCCCTTCTCGTCATGCAGTTTGTGCCTCTGCTGCTTCTGCTGTTAGGAATCGCTCCTTGAAAGGCGAGCGAGAGCGTCCTTCCGGGTGCATTGCACTGAGTCGAGTGCTCGCTCGGGACTTTGCTCTCGGGGCCAAGGCAAGAGGGCGTGCTTGCCCGCAGAACTGAGAACACGCTGTTGGGCAGAGCTGCAACTGACCGCTGGAGTTCAGCTCTCGCCGGACGGCAGAAGGCGAAGAACGAAGCCGCTTGCGAGCGGCGCAGTGCAGCGAAGAGCTCTCCGAATTCGCCGCTAGCTCCACGGTCCTTCTCAGCTGCGAGTAGCAGCGCTCGCAGTACACAGGGCTTCGCAAGGCCCGAAGACCCGGAGGGAAGTATCGCACACGAAAATGCGCCAGGACAGAGACGTGTTCTACGTTGTCCCTTCTCGTCATGCAGTTTGTGCCTCTGCTGCTTCTGCTGTTAGGAATCGCTCCTTGAAAGACGAGCGAGAGCGTCCTTCCGGGTGCATTGCACTGAGTCGAGTGCTCGCTCGGGACTTTGCTCTCGGGGCCAAGGCAAGAGGGCGTGCTTGCCCGCAGAACTGAGAACACGCTGTTGGGCAGAGCTGCAACTGACCGCTGGAGTTCAGCTCTCGCCGGACGGCAGAAGGCGAAGAACGAAGCCGCTTGCGAGCGGCGCAGTGCAGCGAAGAGCTCTCCGAATTCGCCGCTAGCTCCACGGTCCTTCTCAGCTGCGAGTAGCAGCGCTCGCAGTACACAGGGCTTCGCAAGGCCCGAAGACCCGGAGGGAAGTATCGCACACGAAAATGCGCCAGGACAGAGACGTGTTCTACGTTGTCCCTTCTCGTCATGCAGTTTGTGCCTCTGCTGCTTCTGCTGTTAGGAATCGCTCCTTGAAAGACGAGCGAGAGCGTCCTTCCGGGTGCATTGCACTGAGTCGAGTGCTCGCTCGGGACTTTGCACTCGGGGCCAAGGCAAGAGGGCGTGCTTGCCCGCAGAACTGAGAACACGCTGTTGGGCAGAGCTGCAACTGACCGCTGGAGTTCAGCTCTCGCCGGACGGCAGAAGGCGGAGAACGAAGCCGCTTGCGAGCGGCGCAGTGCAGCGAAGAGCTCTCCGAATTCGCCGCTAGCTCCACGGTCCTTCTCAGCTGCGAGTAGCAGCGCTCGCAGTACACAGAGCTTCGCAAGGACCGAAGACCCGGAGGGAAGTATCGCACACGAAAATGCGCCAGGACAGAGACGTGTTCTACGTTGTCCCTTCTCGTCATGCAGTTTGTGCCTCTGCTGCTTCTGCTGTTAGGAATCGCTCCTTGAAAGACGAGCGAGAGCGTCCTTCCGGGTGCATTGCACTGAGTCGAGTGCTCGCTCGGGACTTTGCACTCGGGGCCAAGGCAAGAGGGCGTGCTTGCCCGCAGAACTGAGAACACGCTGTTGGGCAGAGCTGCAACTGACCGCTGGAGTTCAGCTCTCGCCGGACGGCAAAAGGCGAAGAACGAAGCCGCTTGCGAGCGGCGCAGTGCAGCGAAGAGCTCTCCGAATTCGCCGCTAGCTCCACGGTCCTTCTCAGCTGCGAGTAGCAGCGCTCGCAGTACACAGGGCTTCGCAAGGCCCGAAGACCCGGAGGGAAGTATCGCACACGAAAATGCGCCAGGACAGAGACGTGTTCTACGTTGTCCCTTCTCGTCATGCAGTTTGTGCCTCTGCTGCTTCTGCTGTTAGGAATCGCTCCTTGAAAGACGAGCGAGAGCGTCCTTCCGGGTGCATTGCACTGAGTCGAGTGCTCGCTCGGGACTTTGCACTCGGGGCCAAGGCAAGAGGGCGTGCTTGCCCGCAGAACTGAGAACACGCTGTTGGGCAGAGCTGCAACTGACCGCTGGAGTTCAGCTCTCGCCGGACGGCAGAAGGCGAAGAACGAAGCCGCTTGCGAGCGGCGCAGTGCAGCGAAGAGCTCTCCGAATTCGCCGCTAGCTCCACGGTCCTTCTCAGCTGCGAGTAGCAGCGCTCGCAGTACACGGAGCTTCGCAAGGCCCGAAGACCCGGAGGGAAGTATCGCACACGAAAATGTGCCAGGACAGAGACGTGTTCTACGTTGTCCCTTCTCGTCATGCAGTTTGTGCCTCTGCTGCTTCTGCTGTTAGGAATCGCTCCTTGAAAGACGAGCGAGAGCGTCCTTCCGGGTGCATTGCACTGAGTCGAGTGCTCGCTCGGGACTTTGCTCTCGGGGCCAAGGCAAGAGGGCGTGCTTGCCCGCAGAACTGAGAACACGCTGTTGGGCAGAGCTGCAACTGACCGCTGGAGTTCAGCTCTCGCCGGACGGCAGAAGGCGAAGAACGAAGCCGCTTGCGAGCGGCGCAGTGCAGCGAAGAGCTCTCCGAATTCGCCGCTAGCTCCACGGTCCTTCTCAGCTGCGAGTAGCAGCGCTCGCAGTACACAGAGCTTCGCAAGGCCCGAAGACCCGGAGGGAAGTATCGCACACGAAAATGTGCCAGGACAGAGACGTGTTCTACGTTGTCCCTTCTCGTCATGCAGTTTGTGCCTCTGCTGCTTCTGCTGTTAGGAATCGCTCCTTGAAAGACGAGCGAGAGCGTCCTTCCGGGTGCATTGCACTGAGTCGAGTGCTCGCTCGGGACTTTGCTCTCGGGGCCAAGGCAAGAGGGCGTGCTTGCCCGCAGAACTGAGAACACGCTGTTGGGCAGAGCTGCAACTGACCGCTGGAGTTCAGCTCTCGCCGGACGGCAGAAGGCGAAGAACGAAGCCGCTTGCGAGCGGCGCAGTGCAGCGAAGAGCTCTCCGAATTCGCCGCTAGCTCCACGGTCCTTCTCAGCTGCGAGTAGCAGCGCTCGCAGTACACAGGGCTTCGCAAGGCCCGAAGACCCGGAGGGAAGTATCGCACACGAAAATGCGCCAGGACAGAGACGTGTTCTACGTTGTCCCTTCTCGTCATGCAGTTTGTGCCTCTGCTGCTTCTGCTGTTAGGAATCGCTCCTTGAAAGACGAGCGAGAGCGTCCTTCCGGGTGCATTGCACTGAGTCGAGTGCTCGCTCGGGACTTTGCACTCGGGGCCAAGGCAAGAGGGCGTGCTTGCCCGCAGAACTGAGAACACGCTGTTGGGCAGAGCTGCAACTGACCGCTGGAGTTCAGCTCTCGCCGGACGGCAGAAGGCGGAGAACGAAGCCGCTTGCGAGCGGCGCAGTGCAGCGAAGAGCTCTCCGAATTCGCCGCTAGCTCCACGGTCCGTCTCAGCTGCGAGTAGCAGCGCTCGCAGTACACAGAGCTTCGCAAGGACCGAAGACCCGGAGGGAAGTATCGCACACGAAAATGCGCCAGGACAGAGACGTGTTCTACGTTGTCCCTTCTCGTCATGCAGTTTGTGCCTCTGCTGCTTCTGCTGTTAGGAATCGCTCCTTGAAAGACGAGCGAGAGCGTCCTTCCGGGTGCATTGCACTGAGTCGAGTGCTCGCTCGGGACTTTGCACTCGGGGCCAAGGCAAGAGGGCGTGCTTGCCCGCAGAACTGAGAACACGCTGTTGGGCAGAGCTGCAACTGACCGCTGGAGTTCAGCTCTCGCCGGACGGCAAAAGGCGAAGAACGAAGCCGCTTGCGAGCGGCGCAGTGCAGCGAAGAGCTCTCCGAATTCGCCGCTAGCTCCACGGTCCTTCTCAGCTGCGAGTAGCAGCGCTCGCAGTACACAGGGCTTCGCAAGGCCCGAAGACCCGGAGGGAAGTATCGCACACGAAAATGCGCCAGGACAGAGACGTGTTCTACGTTGTCCCTTCTCGTCATGCAGTTTGTGCCTCTGCTGCTTCTGCTGTTAGGAATCGCTCCTTGAAAGACGAGCGAGAGCGTCCTTCCGGGTGCATTGCACTGAGTCGAGTGCTCGCTCGGGACTTTGCACTCGGGGCCAAGGCAAGAGGGCGTGCTTGCCCGCAGAACTGAGAACACGCTGTTGGGCAGAGCTGCAACTGACCGCTGGAGTTCAGCTCTCGCCGGACGGCAGAAGGCGAAGAACGAAGCCGCTTGCGAGCGGCGCAGTGCAGCGAAGAGCTCTCCGAATTCGCCGCTAGCTCCACGGTCCTTCTCAGCTGCGAGTAGCAGCGCTCGCAGTACACAGGGCTTCGCAAGGCCCGAAGACCCGGAGGGAAGTATCGCACACGAAAATGTGCCAGGACAGAGACGTGTTCTACGTTGTCCCTTCTCGTCATGCAGTTTGTGCCTCTGCTGCTTCTGCTGTTAGGAATCGCTCCTTGAAAGACGAGCGAGAGCGTCCTTCCGGGTGCATTGCACTGAGTCGAGTGCTCGCTCGGGACTTTGCTCTCGGGGCCAAGGCAAGAGGGCGTGCTTGCCCGCAGAACTGAGAACACGCTGTTGGGCAGAGCTGCAACTGACCGCTGGAGTTCAGCTCTCGCCGGACGGCAGAAGGCGAAGAACGAAGCCGCTTGCGAGCGGCGCAGTGCAGCGAAGAGCTCTCCGAATTCGCCGCTAGCTCCACGGTCCTTCTCAGCTGCGAGTAGCAGCGCTCGCAGTACACAGAGCTTCGCAAGGCCCGAAGACCCGGAGGGAAGTATCGCACACGAAAATGTGCCAGGACAGAGACGTGTTCTACGTTGTCCCTTCTCGTCATGCAGTTTGTGCCTCTGCTGCTTCTGCTGTTAGGAATCGCTCCTTGAAAGACGAGCGAGAGCGTCCTTCCGGGTGCATTGCACTGAGTCGAGTGCTCGCTCGGGACTTTGCTCTCGGGGCCAAGGCAAGAGGGCGTGCTTGCCCGCAGAACTGAGAACACGCTGTTGGGCAGAGCTGCAACTGACCGCTGGAGTTCAGCTCTCGCCGGACGGCAGAAGGCGAAGAACGAAGCCGCTTGCGAGCGGCGCAGTGCAGCGAAGAGCTCTCCGAATTCGCCGCTAGCTCCACGGTCCTTCTCAGCTGCGAGTAGCAGCGCTCGCAGTACACAGGGCTTCGCAAGGCCCGAAGACCCGGAGGGAAGTATCGCACACGAAAATGCGCCAGGACAGAGACGTGTTCTACGTTGTCCCTTCTCGTCATGCAGTTTGTGCCTCTGCTGCTTCTGCTGTTAGGAATCGCTCCTTGAAAGACGAGCGAGAGCGTCCTTCCGGGTGCATTGCACTGAGTCGAGTGCTCGCTCGGGACTTTGCACTCGGGGCCAAGGCAAGAGGGCGTGCTTGCCCGCAGAACTGAGAACACGCTGTTGGGCAGAGCTGCAACTGACCGCTGGAGTTCAGCTCTCGCCGGACGGCAAAAGGCGAAAACGAAGCCGCTTGCGAGCGGCGCAGTGCAGCAAAGAACTCTCCGAATTCGCCGCTAGCTCCACGGTCCTTCTCAGCTGCGAGTAGCAGCGCTCGCAGTACACAGGGCTTCGCAAGGCCCGAAGACCCGGAGGGAAGTATCGCACACGAAAATGCGCCAGGACAGAGACGTGTTCTACGTTGTCCCTTCTCGTCATGCAGTTTGTGCCTCTGCTGCTTCTGCTGTTAGGAATCGCTCCTTGAAAGACGAGCGAGAGCGTCCTTCCGGGTGCATTGCACTGAGTCGAGTGCTCGCTCGGGACTTTGCACTCGGGGCCAAGGCAAGAGGGCGTGCTTGCCCGCAGAACTGAGAACACGCTGTTGGGCAGAGCTGCAACTGACCGCTGGAGTTCAGCTCTCGCCGGACGGCAGAAGGCGAAGAACGAAGCCGCTTGCGAGCGGCGCAGTGCAGCGAAGAGCTCTCCGAATTCGCCGCTAGCTCCACGGTCCTTCTCAGCTGCGAGTAGCAGCGCTCGCAGTACACAGAGCTTCGCAAGGCCCGAAGACCCGGAGGGAAGTATCGCACACGAAAATGTGCCAGGACAGAGACGTGTTCTACGTTGTCCCTTCTCGTCATGCAGTTTGTGCCTCTGCTGCTTTTGCTGTAGGTAATCGCTCCTTGAAAGACGAGCGAGAGCGTCCTTCCGGGTGCATTGCACTGAGTCGAGTGCTCGCTCGGGACTTTGCTCTCGGGGCCAAGGCAAGAGGGCGTGCTTGCCCGCAGAACTGAGAACACGCTGTTGGGCAGAGCTGCAACTGACCGCTGGAGTTCAGCTCTCGCCGGACGGCAGAAGGCGAAGAACGAAGCCGCTTGCGAGCGGCGCAGTGCAGCGAAGAGCTCTCCGAATTCGCCGCTAGCTCCACGGTCCTTCTCAGCTGCGAGTAGCAGCGCTCGCAGTACACAGAGCTTCGCAAGGCCCGAAGACCCGGAGGGAAGTATGGCACACGGAAATGTGCCAGGACAGAGACGTGTTCTACGTTGTCCCTTCTCGTCATGCAGTTTGTGCCTCTGCTGCTTCTGCTGTTAGGAATCGCTCCTTGAAAGACGAGCGAGAGCGTCCTTCCGGGTGCATTGCACTGAGTCGAGTGCTCGCTCGGGACTTTGCTCTCGGGGCCAAGGCAAGAGGGCGTGCTTGCCCGCAGAACTGAGAACACGCTGTTGGGCAGAGCTGCAACTGACCGCTGGAGTTCAGCTCTCGCCGGACGGCAGAAGGCGAAGAACGAAGCCGCTTGCGAGCGGCGCAGTGCAGCGAAGAGCTCTCCGAATTCGCCGCTAGCTCCACGGTCCTTCTCAGCTGCGAGTAGCAGCGCTCGCAGTACACAGGGCTTCGCAAGGCCCGAAGACCCGGAGGGAAGTATCGCACACGAAAATGTGCCAGGACAGAGACGTGTTCTACGTTGTCCCTTCTCGTCATGCAGTTTGTGCCTCTGCTGCTTCTGCTGTAGGTAATCGCTCCTTGAAAGACGAGCGAGAGCGTCCTTCCGGGTGCATTGCACTGAGTCGAGTGCTCGCTCGGGTCTTTGCACTCGGGGCCAAGGCAAGAGGGCGTGCTTGCCCGCAGAACTGAGAACACGCTGTTGGGCAGAGCTGCAACTGACCGCTGGAGTTCAGCTCTCGCCGGACGGCAGAAGGCGAAGAACGAAGCCGCTTGCGAGCGGCGCAGTGCAGCGAAGAGCTCTCCGAATTCGCCGCTAGCTCCACGGTCCTTCTCAGCTGCGAGTAGCAGCGCTCGCAGTACACAGAGCTTCGCAAGGCCCGAAGACCCGGAGGGAAGTATCGCACACGAAAATGTGCCAGGACAGAGACGTGTTCTACGTTGTCCCTTCTCGTCATGCAGTTTGTGCCTCTGCTGCTTCTGCTGTTAGGAATCGCTCCTTGAAAGACGAGCGAGAGCGTCCTTCCGGGTGCATTGCACTGAGTCGAGTGCTCGCTCGGGACTTTGCACTCGGGGCCAAGGCAAGAGGGCGTGCTTGCCCGCAGAACTGAGAACACGCTGTTGGGCAGAGCTGCAACTGACCGCTGGAGTTCAGCTCTCGCCGGACGGCAGAAGGCGAAGAACGAAGCCGCTTGCGAGCGGCGCAGTGCAGCGAAGAGCTCTCCGAATTCGCCGCTAGCTCCACGGTCCTTCTCAGCTGCGAGTAGCAGCGCTCGCAGTACACAGAGCTTCGCAAGGCCCGAAGACCCGGAGGGAAGTATCGCACACGAAAATGTGCCAGGACAGAGACGTGTTCTACGTTGTCCCTTCTCGTCATGCAGTTTGTGCCTCTGCTGCTTCTGCTGTTAGGAATCGCTCCTTGAAAGACGAGCGAGAGCGTCCTTCCGGGTGCATTGCACTGAGTCGAGTGCTCGCTCGGGACTTTGCTCTCGGGGCCAAGGCAAGAGGGCGTGCTTGCCCGCAGAACTGAGAACACGCTGTTGGGCAGAGCTGCAACTGACCGCTGGAGTTCAGCTCTCGCCGGACGGCAGAAGGCGAAGAACGAAGCCGCTTGCGAGCGGCGCAGTGCAGCGAAGAGCTCTCCGAATTCGCCGCTAGCTCCACGGTCCTTCTCAGCTGCGAGTAGCAGCGCTCGCAGTACACAGAGCTTCGCAAGGCCCGAAGACCCGGAGGGAAGTATCGCACACGAAAATGTGCCAGGACAGAGACGTGTTCTACGTTGTCCCTTCTCGTCATGCAGTTTGTGCCTCTGCTGCTTCTGCTGTTAGGAATCGCTCCTTGAAAGACGAGCGAGAGCGTCCTTCCGGGTGCATTGCACTGAGTCGAGTGCTCGCTCGGGACTTTGCTCTCGGGGCCAAGGCAAGAGGGCGTGCTTGCCCGCAGAACTGAGAACACGCTGTTGGGCAGAGCTGCAACTGACCGCTGGAGTTCAGCTCTCGCCGGACGGCAGAAGGCGAAGAACGAAGCCGCTTGCGAGCGGCGCAGTGCAGCGAAGAGCTCTCCGAATTCGCCGCTAGCTCCACGGTCCTTCTCAGCTGCGAGTAGCAGCGCTCGCAGTACACAGGGCTTCGCAAGGCCCGAAGACCCGGAGGGAAGTATCGCACACGAAAATGTGCCAGGACAGAGACGTGTTCTACGTTGTCCCTTCTCGTCATGCAGTTTGTGCCTCTGCTGCTTCTGCTGTAGGTAATCGCTCCTTGAAAGACGAGCGAGAGCGTCCTTCCGGGTGCATTGCACTGAGTCGAGTGCTCGCTCGGGACTTTGCACTCGGGGCCAAGGCAAGAGGGCGTGCTTGCCCGCAGAACTGAGAACACGCTGTTGGGCAGAGCTGCAACTGACCGCTGGAGTTCAGCTCTCGCCGGACGGCAGAAGGCGAAGAACGAAGCCGCTTGCGAGCGGCGCAGTGCAGCGAAGAGCTCTCCGAATTCGCCGCTAGCTCCACGGTCCTTCTCAGCTGCGAGTAGCAGCGCTCGCAGTACACAGAGCTTCGCAAGGCCCGAAGACCCGGAGGGAAGTATCGCACACGAAAATGTGCCAGGACAGAGACGTGTTCTACGTTGTCCCTTCTCGTCATGCAGTTTGTGCCTCTGCTGCTTCTGCTGTTAGGAATCGCTCCTTGAAAGACGAGCGAGAGCGTCCTTCCGGGTGCATTGCACTGAGTCGAGTGCTCGCTCGGGACTTTGCTCTCGGGGCCAAGGCAAGAGGGCGTGCTTGCCCGCAGAACTGAGAACACGCTGTTGGGCAGAGCTGCAACTGACCGCTGGAGTTCAGCTCTCGCCGGACGGCAGAAGGCGAAGAACGAAGCCGCTTGCGAGCGGCGCAGTGCAGCGAAGAGCTCTCCGAATTCGCCGCTAGCTCCACGGTCCTTCTCAGCTGCGAGTAGCAGCGCTCGCAGTACACAGAGCTTCGCAAGGCCCGAAGACCCGGAGGGAAGTATCGCACACGAAAATGTGCCAGGACAGAGACGTGTTCTACGTTGTCCCTTCTCGTCATGCAGTTTGTGCCTCTGCTGCTTCTGCTGTTAGGAATCGCTCCTTGAAAGACGAGCGAGAGCGTCCTTCCGGGTGCATTGCACTGAGTCGAGTGCTCGCTCGGGACTTTGCTCTCGGGGCCAAGGCAAGAGGGCGTGCTTGCCCGCAGAACTGAGAACACGCTGTTGGGCAGAGCTGCAACTGACCGCTGGAGTTCAGCTCTCGCCGGACGGCAGAAGGCGAAGAACGAAGCCGCTTGCGAGCGGCGCAGTGCAGCGAAGAGCTCTCCGAATTCGCCGCTAGCTCCACGGTCCTTCTCAGCTGCGAGTAGCAGCGCTCGCAGTACACAGAGCTTCGCAAGGACCGAAGACCCGGAGGGAAGTATCGCACACGAAAATGTGCCAGGACAGAGACGTGTTCTACGTTGTCCCTTCTCGTCATGCAGTTTGTGCCTCTGCTGCTTCTGCTGTTAGGAATCGCTCCTTGAAAGACGAGCGAGAGCGTCCTTCCGGGTGCATTGCACTGAGTCGAGTGCTCGCTCGGGACTTTGCACTCGGGGCCAAGGCAAGAGGGCGTGCTTGCCCGCAGAACTGAGAACACGCTGTTGGGCAGAGCTGCAACTGACCGCTGGAGTTCAGCTCTCGCCGGACGGCAGAAGGCGAAGAACGAAGCCGCTTGCGAGCGGCGCAGTGCAGCGAAGAGCTCTCCGAATTCGCCGCTAGCTCCACGGTCCTTCTCAGCTGCGAGTAGCAGCGCTCGCAGTACACAGAGCTTCGCAAGGCCCGAAGACCCGGAGGGAAGTATCGCACACGAAAATGTGCCAGGACAGAGACGTGTTCTACGTTGTCCCTTCTCGTCATGCAGTTTGTGCCTCTGCTGCTTCTGCTGTTAGGAATCGCTCCTTGAAAGACGAGCGAGAGCGTCCTTCCGGGTGCATTGCACTGAGTCGAGTGCTCGCTCGGGTCTTTGCACTCGGGGCCAAGGCAAGAGGGCGTGCTTGCCCGCAGAACTGAGAACACGCTGTTGGGCAGAGCTGCAACTGACCGCTGGAGTTCAGCTCTCGCCGGACGGCAGAAGGCGAAGAACGAAGCCGCTTGCGAGCGGCGCAGTGCAGCGAAGAGCTCTCCGAATTCGCCGCTAGCTCCACGGTCCTTCTCAGCTGCGAGTAGCAGCGCTCGCAGTACACAAAGCTTCGCAAGGCCCGAAGACCCGGAGGGAAGTATCGCACACGAAAATGTGCCAGGACAGAGACGTGTTCTACGTTGTCCCTTCTCGTCATGCAGTTTGTGCCTCTGCTGCTTCTGCTGTTAGGAATCGCTCCTTGAAAGACGAGCGAGAGCGTCCTTCCGGGTGCATTGCACTGAGTCGAGTGCTCGCTCGGGACTTTGCACTCGGGGCCAAGGCAAGAGGGCGTGCTTGCCCGCAGAACTGAGAACACGCTGTTGGGCAGAGCTGCAACTGACCGCTGGAGTTCAGCTCTCGCCGGACGGCAAAAGGCGAAAACGAAGCCGCTTGCGAGCGGCGCAGTGCAGCGAAGAACTCTCCGAATTCGCCGCTAGCTCCACGGTCCTTCTCAGCTGCGAGTAGCAGCGCTCGCAGTACACAGAGCTTCGCAAGGCCCGAAGACCCGGAGGGAAGTATCGCACACGAAAATGCGCCAGGACAGAGACGTGTTCTACGTTGTCCCTTCTCGTCATGCAGTTTGTGCCTCTGCTGCTTCTGCTGTTAGGAATCGCTCCTTGAAAGACGAGCGAGAGCGTCCTTCCGGGTGCATTGCACTGAGTCGAGTGCTCGCTCGGGACTTTGCACTCGGGGCCAAGGCAAGAGGGCGTGCTTGCCCGCAGAACTGAGAACACGCTGTTGGGCAGAGCTGCAACTGACCGCTGGAGTTCAGCTCTCGCCGGACGGCAGAAGGCGAAGAACGAAGCCGCTTGCGAGCGGCGCAGTGCAGCGAAGAGCTCTCCGAATTCGCCGCTAGCTCCACGGTCCTTCTCAGCTGCGAGTAGCAGCGCTCGCAGTACACAGAGCTTCGCAAGGCCCGAAGACCCGGAGGGAAGTATCGCACACGAAAATGTGCCAGGACAGAGACGTGTTCTACGTTGTCCCTTCTCGTCATGCAGTTTGTGCCTCTGCTGCTTCTGCTGTTAGGAATCGCTCCTTGAAAGACGAGCGAGAGCGTCCTTCCGGGTGCATTGCACTGAGTCGAGTGCTCGCTCGGGACTTTGCACTCGGGGCCAAGGCAAGAGGGCGTGCTTGCCCGCAGAACTGAGAACACGCTGTTGGGCAGAGCTGCAACTGACCGCTGGAGTTCAGCTCTCGCCGGACGGCAAAAGGCGAAAACGAAGCCGCTTGCGAGCGGCGCAGTGCAGCGAAGAACTCTCCGAATTCGCCGCTAGCTCCACGGTCCTTCTCAGCTGCGAGTAGCAGCGCTCGCAGTACACAGAGCTTCGCAAGGCCCGAAGACCCGGAGGGAAGTATCGCACACGAAAATGCGCCAGGACAGAGACGTGTTCTACGTTGTCCCTTCTCGTCATGCAGTTTGTGCCTCTGCTGCTTCTGCTGTTAGGAATCGCTCCTTGAAAGACGAGCGAGAGCGTCCTTCCGGGTGCATTGCACTGAGTCGAGTGCTCGCTCGGGACTTTGCACTCGGGGCCAAGGCAAGAGGGCGTGCTTGCCCGCAGAACTGAGAACACGCTGTTGGGCAGAGCTGCAACTGACCGCTGGAGTTCAGCTCTCGCCGGACGGCAGAAGGCGAAGAACGAAGCCGCTTGCGAGCGGCGCAGTGCAGCGAAGAGCTCTCCGAATTCGCCGCTAGCTCCACGGTCCTTCTCAGCTGCGAGTAGCAGCGCTCGCAGTACACAGAGCTTCGCAAGGCCCGAAGACCCGGAGGGAAGTATGGCACACGGAAATGTGCCAGGACAGAGACGTGTTCTACGTTGTCCCTTCTCGTCATGCAGTTTGTGCCTCTGCTGCTTCTGCTGTTAGGAATCGCTCCTTGAAAGACGAGCGAGAGCGTCCTTCCGGGTGCATTGCACTGAGTCGAGTGCTCGCTCGGGACTTTGCTCTCGGGGCCAAGGCAAGAGGGCGTGCTTGCCCGCAGAACTGAGAACACGCTGTTGGGCAGAGCTGCAACTGACCGCTGGAGTTCAGCTCTCGCCGGACGGCAGAAGGCGAAGAACGAAGCCGCTTGCGAGCGGCGCAGTGCAGCGAAGAGCTCTCCGAATTCGCCGCTAGCTCCACGGTCCTTCTCAGCTGCGAGTAGCAGCGCTCGCAGTACACAGGGCTTCGCAAGGCCCGAAGACCCGGAGGGAAGTATCGCACACGAAAATGTGCCAGGACAGAGACGTGTTCTACGTTGTCCCTTCTCGTCATGCAGTTTGTGCCTCTGCTGCTTCTGCTGTAGGTAATCGCTCCTTGAAAGACGAGCGAGAGCGTCCTTCCGGGTGCATTGCACTGAGTCGAGTGCTCGCTCGGGTCTTTGCACTCGGGGCCAAGGCAAGAGGGCGTGCTTGCCCGCAGAACTGAGAACACGCTGTTGGGCAGAGCTGCAACTGACCGCTGGAGTTCAGCTCTCGCCGGACGGCAAAAGGCGAAGAACGAAGCCGCTTGCGAGCGGCGCAGTGCAGCGAAGAGCTCTCCGAATTCGCCGCTAGCTCCACGGTCCTTCTCAGCTGCGAGTAGCAGCGCTCGCAGTACACAGGGCTTCGCAAGGCCCGAAGACCCGGAGGGAAGTATGGCACACGGAAATGTGCCAGGACAGAGACGTGTTCTACGTTGTCCCTTCTCGTCATGCAGTTTGTGCCTCTGCTGCTTCTGCTGTTAGGAATCGCTCCTTGAAAGACGAGCGAGAGCGTCCTTCCGGGTGCATTGCACTGAGTCGAGTGCTCGCTCGGGACTTTGCACTCGGGGCCAAGGCAAGAGGGCGTGCTTGCCCGCAGAACTGAGAACACGCTGTTGGGCAGAGCTGCAACTGACCGCTGGAGTTCAGCTCTCGCCGGACGGCAGAAGGCGAAGAACGAAGCCGCTTGCGAGCGGCGCAGTGCAGCGAAGAGCTCTCCGAATTCGCCGCTAGCTCCACGGTCCTTCTCAGCTGCGAGTAGCAGCGCTCGCAGTACACAGAGCTTCGCAAGGCCCGAAGACCCGGAGGGAAGTATCGCACACGAAAATGTGCCAGGACAGAGACGTGTTCTACGTTGTCCCTTCTCGTCATGCAGTTTGTGCCTCTGCTGCTTCTGCTGTTAGGAATCGCTCCTTGAAAGACGAGCGAGAGCGTCCTTCCGGGTGCATTGCACTGAGTCGAGTGCTCGCTCGGGACTTTGCACTCGGGGCCAAGGCAAGAGGGCGTGCTTGCCCGCAGAACTGAGAACACGCTGTTGGGCAGAGCTGCAACTGACCGCTGGAGTTCAGCTCTCGCCGGACGGCAAAAGGCGAAAACGAAGCCGCTTGCGAGCGGCGCAGTGCAGCGAAGAACTCTCCGAATTCGCCGCTAGCTCCACGGTCCTTCTCAGCTGCGAGTAGCAGCGCTCGCAGTACACAGAGCTTCGCAAGGCCCGAAGACCCGGAGGGAAGTATCGCACACGAAAATGCGCCAGGACAGAGACGTGTTCTACGTTGTCCCTTCTCGTCATGCAGTTTGTGCCTCTGCTGCTTCTGCTGTTAGGAATCGCTCCTTGAAAGACGAGCGAGAGCGTCCTTCCGGGTGCATTGCACTGAGTCGAGTGCTCGCTCGGGACTTTGCACTCGGGGCCAAGGCAAGAGGGCGTGCTTGCCCGCAGAACTGAGAACACGCTGTTGGGCAGAGCTGCAACTGACCGCTGGAGTTCAGCTCTCGCCGGACGGCAGAAGGCGAAGAACGAAGCCGCTTGCGAGCGGCGCAGTGCAGCGAAGAGCTCTCCGAATTCGCCGCTAGCTCCACGGTCCTTCTCAGCTGCGAGTAGCAGCGCTCGCAGTACACAGAGCTTCGCAAGGCCCGAAGACCCGGAGGGAAGTATGGCACACGGAAATGTGCCAGGACAGAGACGTGTTCTACGTTGTCCCTTCTCGTCATGCAGTTTGTGCCTCTGCTGCTTCTGCTGTTAGGAATCGCTCCTTGAAAGACGAGCGAGAGCGTCCTTCCGGGTGCATTGCACTGAGTCGAGTGCTCGCTCGGGACTTTGCTCTCGGGGCCAAGGCAAGAGGGCGTGCTTGCCCGCAGAACTGAGAACACGCTGTTGGGCAGAGCTGCAACTGACCGCTGGAGTTCAGCTCTCGCCGGACGGCAGAAGGCGAAGAACGAAGCCGCTTGCGAGCGGCGCAGTGCAGCGAAGAGCTCTCCGAATTCGCCGCTAGCTCCACGGTCCTTCTCAGCTGCGAGTAGCAGCGCTCGCAGTACACAGGGCTTCGCAAGGCCCGAAGACCCGGAGGGAAGTATCGCACACGAAAATGTGCCAGGACAGAGACGTGTTCTACGTTGTCCCTTCTCGTCATGCAGTTTGTGCCTCTGCTGCTTCTGCTGTAGGTAATCGCTCCTTGAAAGACGAGCGAGAGCGTCCTTCCGGGTGCATTGCACTGAGTCGAGTGCTCGCTCGGGTCTTTGCACTCGGGGCCAAGGCAAGAGGGCGTGCTTGCCCGCAGAACTGAGAACACGCTGTTGGGCAGAGCTGCAACTGACCGCTGGAGTTCAGCTCTCGCCGGACGGCAAAAGGCGAAGAACGAAGCCGCTTGCGAGCGGCGCAGTGCAGCGAAGAGCTCTCCGAATTCGCCGCTAGCTCCACGGTCCTTCTCAGCTGCGAGTAGCAGCGCTCGCAGTACACAGGGCTTCGCAAGGCCCGAAGACCCGGAGGGAAGTATGGCACACGGAAAATGTGCCAGGACAGAGACGTGTTCTACGTTGTCCCTTCTCGTCATGCAGTTTGTGCCTCTGCTGCTTCTGCTGTTAGGAATCGCTCCTTGAAAGACGAGCGAGAGCGTCCTTCCGGGTGCATTGCACTGAGTCGAGTGCTCGCTCGGGACTTTGCTCTCGGGGCCAAGGCAAGAGGGCGTGCTTGCCCGCAGAACTGAGAACACGCTGTTGGGCAGAGCTGCAACTGACCGCTGGAGTTCAGCTCTCGCCGGACGGCAGAAGGCGAAGAACGAAGCCGCTTGCGAGCGGCGCAGTGCAGCGAAGAGCTCTCCGAATTCGCCGCTAGCTCCACGGTCCTTCTCAGCTGCGAGTAGCAGCGCTCGCAGTACACAGAGCTTCGCAAGGCCCGAAGACCCGGAGGGAAGTATCGCACACGAAAATGTGCCAGGACAGAGACGTGTTCTACGTTGTCCCTTCTCGTCATGCAGTTTGTGCCTCTGCTGCTTCTGCTGTTAGGAATCGCTCCTTGAAAGACGAGCGAGAGCGTCCTTCCGGGTGCATTGCACTGAGTCGAGTGCTCGCTCGGGACTTTGCACTCGGGGCCAAGGCAAGAGGGCGTGCTTGCCCGCAGAACTGAGAACACGCTGTTGGGCAGAGCTGCAACTGACCGCTGGAGTTCAGCTCTCGCCGGACGGCAAAAGGCGAAAACGAAGCCGCTTGCGAGCGGCGCAGTGCAGCGAAGAGCTCTCCGAATTCGCCGCTAGCTCCACGGTCCTATCAGCTGCGAGTAGCAGCGCTCGCAGTACACAGAGCTTCGCAAGGCCCGAAGACCCGGAGGGAAGTATCGCACACGAAAATGCGCCAGGACAGAGACGTGTTCTACGTTGTCCCTTCTCGTCATGCAGTTTGTGCCTCTGCTGCTTCTGCTGTTAGGAATCGCTCCTTGAAAGACGAGCGAGAGCGTCCTTCCGGGTGCATTGCACTGAGTCGAGTGCTCGCTCGGGACTTTGCACTCGGGGCCAAGGCAAGAGGGCGTGCTTGCCCGCAGAACTGAGAACACGCTGTTGGGCAGAGCTGCAACTGACCGCTGGAGTTCAGCTCTCGCCGGACGGCAGAAGGCGAAGAACGAAGCCGCTTGCGAGCGGCGCAGTGCAGCGAAGAGCTCTCCGAATTCGCCGCTAGCTCCACGGTCCTTCTCAGCTGCGAGTAGCAGCGCTCGCAGTACACAGAGCTTCGCAAGGCCCGAAGACCCGGAGGGAAGTATCGCACACGAAAATGTGCCAGGACAGAGACGTGTTCTACGTTGTCCCTTCTCGTCATGCAGTTTGTGCCTCTGCTGCTTCTGCTGTTAGGAATCGCTCCTTGAAAGACGAGCGAGAGCGTCCTTCCGGGTGCATTGCACTGAGTCGAGTGCTCGCTCGGGACTTTGCACTCGGGGCCAAGGCAAGAGGGCGTGCTTGCCCGCAGAACTGAGAACACGCTGTTGGGCAGAGCTGCAACTGACCGCTGGAGTTCAGCTCTCGCCGGACGGCAAAAGGCGAAAACGAAGCCGCTTGCGAGCGGCGCAGTGCAGCGAAGAACTCTCCGAATTCGCCGCTAGCTCCACGGTCCTTCTCAGCTGCGAGTAGCAGCGCTCGCAGTACACAGAGCTTCGCAAGGCCCGAAGACCCGGAGGGAAGTATCGCACACGAAAATGCGCCAGGACAGAGACGTGTTCTACGTTGTCCCTTCTCGTCATGCAGTTTGTGCCTCTGCTGCTTCTGCTGTTAGGAATCGCTCCTTGAAAGACGAGCGAGAGCGTCCTTCCGGGTGCATTGCACTGAGTCGAGTGCTCGCTCGGGACTTTGCACTCGGGGCCAAGGCAAGAGGGCGTGCTTGCCCGCAGAACTGAGAACACGCTGTTGGGCAGAGCTGCAACTGACCGCTGGAGTTCAGCTCTCGCCGGACGGCAGAAGGCGAAGAACGAAGCCGCTTGCGAGCGGCGCAGTGCAGCGAAGAGCTCTCCGAATTCGCCGCTAGCTCCACGGTCCTTCTCAGCTGCGAGTAGCAGCGCTCGCAGTACACAGAGCTTCGCAAGGCCCGAAGACCCGGAGGGAAGTATGGCACACGGAAATGTGCCAGGACAGAGACGTGTTCTACGTTGTCCCTTCTCGTCATGCAGTTTGTGCCTCTGCTGCTTCTGCTGTTAGGAATCGCTCCTTGAAAGACGAGCGAGAGCGTCCTTCCGGGTGCATTGCACTGAGTCGAGTGCTCGCTCGGGACTTTGCTCTCGGGGCCAAGGCAAGAGGGCGTGCTTGCCCGCAGAACTGAGAACACGCTGTTGGGCAGAGCTGCAACTGACCGCTGGAGTTCAGCTCTCGCCGGACGGCAGAAGGCGAAGAACGAAGCCGCTTGCGAGCGGCGCAGTGCAGCGAAGAGCTCTCCGAATTCGCCGCTAGCTCCACGGTCCTTCTCAGCTGCGAGTAGCAGCGCTCGCAGTACACAGGGCTTCGCAAGGCCCGAAGACCCGGAGGGAAGTATCGCACACGAAAATGTGCCAGGACAGAGACGTGTTCTACGTTGTCCCTTCTCGTCATGCAGTTTGTGCCTCTGCTGCTTCTGCTGTAGGTAATCGCTCCTTGAAAGACGAGCGAGAGCGTCCTTCCGGGTGCATTGCACTGAGTCGAGTGCTCGCTCGGGTCTTTGCACTCGGGGCCAAGGCAAGAGGGCGTGCTTGCCCGCAGAACTGAGAACACGCTGTTGGGCAGAGCTGCAACTGACCGCTGGAGTTCAGCTCTCGCCGGACGGCAAAAGGCGAAGAACGAAGCCGCTTGCGAGCGGCGCAGTGCAGCGAAGAGCTCTCCGAATTCGCCGCTAGCTCCACGGTCCTTCTCAGCTGCGAGTAGCAGCGCTCGCAGTACACAGGGCTTCGCAAGGCCCGAAGACCCGGAGGGAAGTATGGCACACGGAAATGTGCCAGGACAGAGACGTGTTCTACGTTGTCCCTTCTCGTCATGCAGTTTGTGCCTCTGCTGCTTCTGCTGTTAGGAATCGCTCCTTGAAAGACGAGCGAGAGCGTCCTTCCGGGTGCATTGCACTGAGTCGAGTGCTCGCTCGGGACTTTGCTCTCGGGGCCAAGGCAAGAGGGCGTGCTTGCCCGCAGAACTGAGAACACGCTGTTGGGCAGAGCTGCAACTGACCGCTGGAGTTCAGCTCTCGCCGGACGGCAGAAGGCGAAGAACGAAGCCGCTTGCGAGCGGCGCAGTGCAGCGAAGAGCTCTCCGAATTCGCCGCTAGCTCCACGGTCCTTCTCAGCTGCGAGTAGCAGCGCTCGCAGTACACAGAGCTTCGCAAGGACCGAAGACCCGGAGGGAAGTATCGCACACGAAAATGTGCCAGGACAGAGACGTGTTCTACGTTGTCCCTTCTCGTCATGCAGTTTGTGCCTCTGCTGCTTCTGCTGTTAGGAATCGCTCCTTGAAAGACGAGCGAGAGCGTCCTTCCGGGTGCATTGCACTGAGTCGAGTGCTCGCTCGGGACTTTGCACTCGGGGCCAAGGCAAGAGGGCGTGCTTGCCCGCAGAACTGAGAACACGCTGTTGGGCAGAGCTGCAACTGACCGCTGGAGTTCAGCTCTCGCCGGACGGCAGAAGGCGAAGAACGAAGCCGCTTGCGAGCGGCGCAGTGCAGCGAAGAGCTCTCCGAATTCGCCGCTAGCTCCACGGTCCTTCTCAGCTGCGAGTAGCAGCGCTCGCAGTACACAGAGCTTCGCAAGGCCCGAAGACCCGGAGGGAAGTATCGCACACGAAAATGTGCCAGGACAGAGACGTGTTCTACGTTGTCCCTTCTCGTCATGCAGTTTGTGCCTCTGCTGCTTCTGCTGTTAGGAATCGCTCCTTGAAAGACGAGCGAGAGCGTCCTTCCGGGTGCATTGCACTGAGTCGAGTGCTCGCTCGGGACTTTGCACTCGGGGCCAAGGCAAGAGGGCGTGCTTGCCCGCAGAACTGAGAACACGCTGTTGGGCAGAGCTGCAACTGACCGCTGGAGTTCAGCTCTCGCCGGACGGCAGAAGGCGAAGAACGAAGCCGCTTGCGAGCGGCGCAGTGCAGCGAAGAGCTCTCCGAATTCGCCGCTAGCTCCACGGTCCTTCTCAGCTGCGAGTAGCAGCGCTCGCAGTACACAAAGCTTCGCAAGGCCCGAAGACCCGGAGGGAAGTATCGCACACGAAAATGTGCCAGGACAGAGACGTGTTCTACGTTGTCCCTTCTCGTCATGCAGTTTGTGCCTCTGCTGCTTCTGCTGTTAGGAATCGCTCCTTGAAAGACGAGCGAGAGCGTCCTTCCGGGTGCATTGCACTGAGTCGAGTGCTCGCTCGGGACTTTGCACTCGGGGCCAAGGCAAGAGGGCGTGCTTGCCCGCAGAACTGAGAACACGCTGTTGGGCAGAGCTGCAACTGACCGCTGGAGTTCAGCTCTCGCCGGACGGCAAAAGGCGAAAACGAAGCCGCTTGCGAGCGGCGCAGTGCAGCGAAGAACTCTCCGAATTCGCCGCTAGCTCCACGGTCCTTCTCAGCTGCGAGTAGCAGCGCTCGCAGTACACAGAGCTTCGCAAGGCCCGAAGACCGGAGGGAAGTATCGCACACGAAAATGCGCCAGGACAGAGACGTGTTCTACGTTGTCCCTTCTCGTCATGCAGTTTGTGCCTCTGCTGCTTCTGCTGTTAGGAATCGCTCCTTGAAAGACGAGCGAGAGCGTCCTTCCGGGTGCATTGCACTGAGTCGAGTGCTCGCTCGGGACTTTGCACTCGGGGCCAAGGCAAGAGGGCGTGCTTGCCCGCAGAACTGAGAACACGCTGTTGGGCAGAGCTGCAACTGACCGCTGGAGTTCAGCTCTCGCCGGACGGCAGAAGGCGAAGAACGAAGCCGCTTGCGAGCGGCGCAGTGCAGCGAAGAGCTCTCCGAATTCGCCGCTAGCTCCACGGTCCTTCTCAGCTGCGAGTAGCAGCGCTCGCAGTACACAGAGCTTCGCAAGGCCCGAAGACCCGGAGGGAAGTATCGCACACGAAAATGTGCCAGGACAGAGACGTGTTCTACGTTGTCCCTTCTCGTCATGCAGTTTGTGCCTCTGCTGCTTCTGCTGTTAGGAATCGCTCCTTGAAAGACGAGCGAGAGCGTCCTTCCGGGTGCATTGCACTGAGTCGAGTGCTCGCTCGGGACTTTGCACTCGGGGCCAAGGCAAGAGGGCGTGCTTGCCCGCAGAACTGAGAACACGCTGTTGGGCAGAGCTGCAACTGACCGCTGGAGTTCAGCTCTCGCCGGACGGCAAAAGGCGAAAACGAAGCCGCTTGCGAGCGGCGCAGTGCAGCGAAGAACTCTCCGAATTCGCCGCTAGCTCCACGGTCCTTCTCAGCTGCGAGTAGCAGCGCTCGCAGTACACAGAGCTTCGCAAGGCCCGAAGACCCGGAGGGAAGTATCGCACACGAAAATGCGCCAGGACAGAGACGTGTTCTACGTTGTCCCTTCTCGTCATGCAGTTTGTGCCTCTGCTGCTTCTGCTGTTAGGAATCGCTCCTTGAAAGACGAGCGAGAGCGTCCTTCCGGGTGCATTGCACTGAGTCGAGTGCTCGCTCGGGACTTTGCACTCGGGGCCAAGGCAAGAGGGCGTGCTTGCCCGCAGAACTGAGAACACGCTGTTGGGCAGAGCTGCAACTGACCGCTGGAGTTCAGCTCTCGCCGGACGGCAGAAGGCGAAGAACGAAGCCGCTTGCGAGCGGCGCAGTGCAGCGAAGAGCTCTCCGAATTCGCCGCTAGCTCCACGGTCCTTCTCAGCTGCGAGTAGCAGCGCTCGCAGTACACAGAGCTTCGCAAGGCCCGAAGACCCGGAGGGAAGTATGGCACACGGAAATGTGCCAGGACAGAGACGTGTTCTACGTTGTCCCTTCTCGTCATGCAGTTTGTGCCTCTGCTGCTTCTGCTGTTAGGAATCGCTCCTTGAAAGACGAGCGAGAGCGTCCTTCCGGGTGCATTGCACTGAGTCGAGTGCTCGCTCGGGACTTTGCTCTCGGGGCCAAGGCAAGAGGGCGTGCTTGCCCGCAGAACTGAGAACACGCTGTTGGGCAGAGCTGCAACTGACCGCTGGAGTTCAGCTCTCGCCGGACGGCAGAAGGCGAAGAACGAAGCCGCTTGCGAGCGGCGCAGTGCAGCGAAGAGCTCTCCGAATTCGCCGCTAGCTCCACGGTCCTTCTCAGCTGCGAGTAGCAGCGCTCGCAGTACACAGGGCTTCGCAAGGCCCGAAGACCCGGAGGGAAGTATCGCACACGAAAATGTGCCAGGACAGAGACGTGTTCTACGTTGTCCCTTCTCGTCATGCAGTTTGTGCCTCTGCTGCTTCTGCTGTAGGTAATCGCTCCTTGAAAGACGAGCGAGAGCGTCCTTCCGGGTGCATTGCACTGAGTCGAGTGCTCGCTCGGGTCTTTGCACTCGGGGCCAAGGCAAGAGGGCGTGCTTGCCCGCAGAACTGAGAACACGCTGTTGGGCAGAGCTGCAACTGACCGCTGGAGTTCAGCTCTCGCCGGACGGCAAAAGGCGAAGAACGAAGCCGCTTGCGAGCGGCGCAGTGCAGCGAAGAGCTCTCCGAATTCGCCGCTAGCTCCACGGTCCTTCTCAGCTGCGAGTAGCAGCGCTCGCAGTACACAGGGCTTCGCAAGGCCCGAAGACCCGGAGGGAAGTATGGCACACGGAAATGTGCCAGGACAGAGACGTGTTCTACGTTGTCCCTTCTCGTCATGCAGTTTGTGCCTCTGCTGCTTCTGCTGTTAGGAATCGCTCCTTGAAAGACGAGCGAGAGCGTCCTTCCGGGTGCATTGCACTGAGTCGAGTGCTCGCTCGGGACTTTGCTCTCGGGGCCAAGGCAAGAGGGCGTGCTTGCCCGCAGAACTGAGAACACGCTGTTGGGCAGAGCTGCAACTGACCGCTGGAGTTCAGCTCTCGCCGGACGGCAGAAGGCGAAGAACGAAGCCGCTTGCGAGCGGCGCAGTGCAGCGAAGAGCTCTCCGAATTCGCCGCTAGCTCCACGGTCCTTCTCAGCTGCGAGTAGCAGCGCTCGCAGTACACAGGGCTTCGCAAGGCCCGAAGACCCGGAGGGAAGTTTCGCACACGAAAATGTGCCAGGACAGAGACGTGTTCTACGTTGTCCCTTCTCGTCATGCAGTTTGTGCCTCTGCTGCTTCTGCTGTTAGGAATCGCTCCTTGAAAGGCGAGCGAGAGCGTCCTTCCGGGTGCATTGCACTGAGTCGAGTGCTCGCTCGGGACTTTGCTCTCGGGGCCAAGGCAAGAGGGCGTGCTTGCCCGCAGAACTGAGAACACGCTGTTGGGCAGAGCTGCAACTGACCGCTGGAGTTCAGCTCTCGCCGGACGGCAGAAGGCGAAGAACGAAGCCGCTTGCGAGCGGCGCAGTGCAGCGAAGAGCTCTCCGAATTCGCCGCTAGCTCCACGGTCCTTCTCAGCTGCGAGTAGCAGCGCTCGCAGTACACAGGGCTTCGCAAGGCCCGAAGACCCGGAGGGAAGTTTCGCACACGAAAATGTGCCAGGACAGAGACGTGTTCTACGTTGTCCCTTCTCGTCATGCAGTTTGTGCCTCTGCTGCTTCTGCTGTTAGGAATCGCTCCTTGAAAGGCGAGCGAGAGCGTCCTTCCGGGTGCATTGCACTGAGTCGAGTGCTCGCTCGGGGCTTTGCTCTCGGGGCCAAGGCAAGAGGGCGTGCTTGCCCGCAGAACTGAGAACACGCTGTTGGGCAGAGCTGCAACTGACCGCTGGAGTTCAGCTCTCGCCGGACGGCAGAAGGCGAAGAACGAAGCCGCTTGCGAGCGGCGCAGTGCAGCGAAGAGCTCTCCGAATTCGCCGCTAGCTCCACGGTCCTTCTCAGCTGCGAGTAGCAGCGCTCGCAGTACACAGAGCTTCGCAAGGCCCGAAGACCCGGAGGGAAGTATGGCACACGGAAATGTGCCAGGACAGAGACGTGTTCTACGTTGTCCCTTCTCGTCATGCAGTTTGTGCCTCTGCTGCTTCTGCTGTTAGGAATCGCTCCTTGAAAGGCGAGCGAGAGCGTCCTTCCGGGTGCATTGCACTGAGTCGAGTGCTCGCTCGGGACTTTGCTCTCGGGGCCAAGGCAAGAGGGCGTGCTTGCCCGCAGAACTGAGAACACGCTGTTGGGCAGAGCTGCAACTGACCGCTGGAGTTCAGCTCTCGCCGGACGGCAGAAGGCGAAGAACGAAGCCGCTTGCGAGCGGCGCAGTGCAGCGAAGAGCTCTCCGAATTCGCCGCTAGCTCCACGGTCCTTCTCAGCTGCGAGTAGCAGCGCTCGCAGTACACAGGGCTTCGCAAGGCCCGAAGACCCGGAGGGAAGTATCGCACACGAAAATGCGCCAGGACAGAGACGTGTTCTACGTTGTCCCTTCTCGTCATGCAGTTTGTGCCTCTGCTGCTTCTGCTGTTAGGAATCGCTCCTTGAAAGGCGAGCGAGAGCGTCCTTCTGGGTGCATTGCACTGAGTCGAGTGCTCGCTCGGGGCTTTGCTCTCGGGGCCAAGGCAAGAGGGCGTGCTTGCCCGCAGAACTGAGAACACGCTGTTGGGCAGAGCTGCAACTGACCGCTGGAGTTCAGCTCTCGCCGGACGGCAGAAGGCGAAGAACGAAGCCGCTTGCGAGCGGCGCAGTGCAGCGAAGAGCTCTCCGAATTCGCCGCTAGCTCCACGGTCCTTCTCAGCTGCGAGTAGCAGCGCTCGCAGTACACAGAGCTTCGCAAGGCCCGAAGACCCGGAGGGAAGTATGGCACACGGAAATGTGCCAGGACAGAGACGTGTTCTACGTTGTCCCTTCTCGTCATGCAGTTTGTGCCTCTGCTGCTTCTGCTGTTAGGAATCGCTCCTTGAAAGGCGAGCGAGAGCGTCCTTCCGGGTGCATTGCACTGAGTCGAGTGCTCGCTCGGGGCTTTGCTCTCGGGGCCAAGGCAAGAGGGCGTGCTTGCCCGCAGAACTGAGAACACGCTGTTGGGCAGAGCTGCAACTGACCGCTGGAGTTCAGCTCTCGCCGGACGGCAGAAGGCGAAGAACGAAGCCGCTTGCGAGCGGCGCAGTGCAGCGAAGAGCTCTCCGAATTCGCCGCTAGCTCCACGGTCCTTCTCAGCTGCGAGTAGCAGCGCTCGCAGTACACAGGGCTTCGCAAGGCCCGAAGACCCGGAGGGAAGTATCGCACACGAAAATGCGCCAGGACAGAGACGTGTTCTACGTTGTCCCTTCTCGTCATGCAGTTTGTGCCTCTGCTGCTTCTGCTGTTAGGAATCGCTCCTTGAAAGGCGAGCGAGAGCGTCCTTCCGGGTGCATTGCACTGAGTCGAGTGCTCGCTCGGGACTTTGCTCTCGGGGCCAAGGCAAGAGGGCGTGCTTGCCCGCAGAACTGAGAACACGCTGTTGGGCAGAGCTGCAACTGACCGCTGGAGTTCAGCTCTCGCCGGACGGCAGAAGGCGAAGAACGAAGCCGCTTGCGAGCGGCGCAGTGCAGCGAAGAGCTCTCCGAATTCGCCGCTAGCTCCACGGTCCTTCTCAGCTGCGAGTAGCAGCGCTCGCAGTACACAGAGCTTCGCAAGGCCCGAAGACCCGGAGGGAAGTATCGCACACGAAAATGTGCCAGGACAGAGACGTGTTCTACGTTGTCCCTTCTCGTCATGCAGTTTGTGCCTCTGCTGCTTCTGCTGTTAGGAATCGCTCCTTGAAAGACGAGCGAGAGCGTCCTTCTGGGTGCATTGCACTAAGTCGAATGCTCGCTCGGGACTTTGCTCTCGGGGCCAAGGCAAGAGGGCGTGCTTGCCCGCAGAACTGAGAACACGCTGTTGGGCAGAGCTGCAACTGACCGCTGGAGTTCAGCTCTCGCCGGACGGCAGAAGGCGAAGAACGAAGCCGCTTGCGAGCGGCGCAGTGCAGCGAAGAGCTCTCCGAATTCGCCGCTAGCTCCACGGTCCTTCTCAGCTGCGAGTAGCAGCGCTCGCAGTACACAGGGCTTCGCAAGGCCCGAAGACCCGGAGGGAAGTATCGCACACGAAAATGTGCCAGGACAGAGACGTGTTCTACGTTGTCCCTTCTCGTCATGCAGTTTGTGCCTCTGCTGCTTCTGCTGTTAGGAATCGCTCCTTGAAAGGCGAGCGAGAGCGTCCTTCCGGGTGCATTGCACTGAGTCGAGTGCTCGCTCGGGACTTTGCTCTCGGGGCCAAGGCAAGAGGGCGTGCTTGCCCGCAGAACTGAGAACACGCTGTTGGGCAGAGCTGAAACTTACCGCTGGAGTTCAGCTCTCGCCGGACGGCAGAAGGCGAAGAACGAAGCCGCTTGCGAGCGGCGCAGTGCAGCGAAGAGCTCTCCGAATTCGCCGCTAGCTCCACGGTCCTTCTCAGCTGCGAGTAGCAGCGCTCGCAGTACACAGGGCTTCGCAAGGCCCGAAGACCCGGAGGGAAGTTTCGCACACGAAAATGTGCCAGGACAGAGACGTGTTCTACGTTGTCCCTTCTCGTCATGCAGTTTGTGCCTCTGCTGCTTCTGCTGTAGGTAATCGCTCCTTGAAAGGCGAGCGAGAGCGTCCTTCCGGGTGCATTGCACTGAGTCGAGTGCTCGCTCGGGACTTTGCTCTCGGGGCCAAGGCAAGAGGGCGTGCTTGCCCGCAGAACTGAGAACACGCTGTTGGGCAGAGCTGCAACTGACCGCTGGAGTTCAGCTCTCGCCGGACGGCAGAAGGCGAAGAACGAAGCCGCTTGCGAGCGGCGCAGTGCAGCGAAGAGCTCTCCGAATTCGCCGCTAGCTCCACGGTCCTTCTCAGCTGCGAGTAGCAGCGCTCGCAGTACACAGGGCTTCGCAAGGCCCGAAGACCCGGAGGGAAGTTTCGCACACGAAAATGTGCCAGGACAGAGACGTGTTCTACGTTGTCCCTTCTCGTCATGCAGTTTGTGCCTCTGCTGCTTCTGCTGTTAGGAATCGCTCCTTGAAAGACGAGCGAGAGCGTCCTTCCGGGTGCATTGCACTGAGTCGAGTGCTCGCTCGGGACTTTGCTCTCGGGGCCAAGGCAAGAGGGCGTGCTTGCCCGCAGAACTGAGAACACGCTGTTGGGCAGAGCTGCAACTGACCGCTGGAGTTCAGCTCTCGCCGGACGGCAGAAGGCGAAGAACGAAGCCGCTTGCGAGCGGCGCAGTGCAGCGAAGAGCTCTCCGAATTCGCCGCTAGCTCCACGGTCCTTCTCAGCTGCGAGTAGCAGCGCTCGCAGTACACAGGGCTTCGCAAGGCCCGAAGACCCGGAGGGAAGTATCGCACACGAAAATGTGCCAGGACAGAGACGTGTTCTACGTTGTCCCTTCTCGTCATGCAGTTTGTGCCTCTGCTGCTTCTGCTGTTAGGAATCGCTCCTTGAAAGGCGAGCGAGAGCGTCCTTCCGGGTGCATTGCACTGAGTCGAGTGCTCGCTCGGGACTTTGCTCTCGGGGCCAAGGCAAGAGGGCGTGCTTGCCCGCAGAACTGAGAACACGCTGTTGGGCAGAGCTGCAACTGACCGCTGGAGTTCAGCTCTCGCCGGACGGCAGAAGGCGAAGAACGAAGCCGCTTGCGAGCGGCGCAGTGCAGCGAAGAGCTCTCCGAATTCGCCGCTAGCTCCACGGTCCTTCTCAGCTGCGAGTAGCAGCGCTCGCAGTACACAGGGCTTCGCAAGGCCCGAAGACCCGGAGGGAAGTATCGCACACGAAAATGTGCCAGGACAGAGACGTGTTCTACGTTGTCCCTTCTCGTCATGCAGTTTGTGCCTCTGCTGCTTCTGCTGTTAGGAATCGCTCCTTGAAAGGCGAGCGAGAGCGTCCTTCCGGGTGCATTGCACTGAGTCGAGTGCTCGCTCGGGACTTTGCTCTCGGGGCCAAGGCAAGAGGGCGTGCTTGCCCGCAGAACTGAGAACACGCTGTTGGGCAGAGCTGAAACTTACCGCTGGAGTTCAGCTCTCGCCGGACGGCAGAAGGCGAAGAACGAAGCCGCTTGCGAGCGGCGCAGTGCAGCGAAGAGCTCTCCGAATTCGCCGCTAGCTCCACGGTCCTTCTCAGCTGCGAGTAGCAGCGCTCGCAGTACACAGGGCTTCGCAAGGCCCGAAGACCCGGAGGGAAGTTTCGCACACGAAAATGTGCCAGGACAGAGACGTGTTCTACGTTGTCCCTTCTCGTCATGCAGTTTGTGCCTCTGCTGCTTCTGCTGTTAGGAATCGCTCCTTGAAAGACGAGCGAGAGCGTCCTTCCGGGTGCATTGCACTGAGTCGAGTGCTCGCTCGGGACTTTGCTCTCGGGGCCAAGGCAAGAGGGCGTGCTTGCCCGCAGAACTGAGAACACGCTGTTGGGCAGAGCTGCAACTGACCGCTGGAGTTCAGCTCTCGCCGGACGGCAGAAGGCGAAGAACGAAGCCGCTTGCGAGCGGCGCAGTGCAGCGAAGAGCTCTCCGAATTCGCCGCTAGCTCCACGGTCCTTCTCAGCTGCGAGTAGCAGCGCTCGCAGTACACAGGGCTTCGCAAGGCCCGAAGACCCGGAGGGAAGTATCGCACACGAAAATGTGCCAGGACAGAGACGTGTTCTACGTTGTCCCTTCTCGTCATGCAGTTTGTGCCTCTGCTGCTTCTGCTGTTAGGAATCGCTCCTTGAAAGACGAGCGAGAGCGTCCTTCCGGGTGCATTGCACTGAGTCGAGTGCTCGCTCGGGACTTTGCTCTCGGGGCCAAGGCAAGAGGGCGTGCTTGCCCGCAGAACTGAGAACACGCTGTTGGGCAGAGCTGCAACTGACCGCTGGAGTTCAGCTCTCGCCGGACGGCAGAAGGCGAAGAACGAAGCCGCTTGCGAGCGGCGCAGTGCAGCGAAGAGCTCTCCGAATTCGCCGCTAGCTCCACGGTCCTTCTCAGCTGCGAGTAGCAGCGCTCGCAGTACACAGGGCTTCGCAAGGCCCGAAGACCCGGAGGGAAGTATCGCACACGAAAATGTGCCAGGACAGAGACGTGTTCTACGTTGTCCCTTCTCGTCATGCAGTTTGTGCCTCTGCTGCTTCTGCTGTTAGGAATCGCTCCTTGAAAGGCGAGCGAGAGCGTCCTTCCGGGTGCATTGCACTGAGTCGAGTGCTCGCTCGGGACTTTGCTCTCGGGGCCAAGGCAAGAGGGCGTGCTTGCCCGCAGAACTGAGAACACGCTGTTGGGCAGAGCTGCAACTGACCGCTGGAGTTCAGCTCTCGCCGGACGGCAGAAGGCGAAGAACGAAGCCGCTTGCGAGCGGCGCAGTGCAGCGAAGAGCTCTCCGAATTCGCCGCTAGCTCCACGGTCCTTCTCAGCTGCGAGTAGCAGCGCTCGCAGTACACAGAGCTTCGCAAGGCCCGAAGACCCGGAGGGAAGTATGGCACACGGAAATGTGCCAGGACAGAGACGTGTTCTACGTTGTCCCTTCTCGTCATGCAGTTTGTGCCTCTGCTGCTTCTGCTGTTAGGAATCGCTCCTTGAAAGACGAGCGAGAGCGTCCTTCCGGGTGCATTGCACTGAGTCGAGTGCTCGCTCGGGACTTTGCTCTCGGGGCCAAGGCAAGAGGGCGTGCTTGCCCGCAGAACTGAGAACACGCTGTTGGGCAGAGCTGCAACTGACCGCTGGAGTTCAGCTCTCGCCGGACGGCAGAAGGCGAAGAACGAAGCCGCTTGCGAGCGGCGCAGTGCAGCGAAGAGCTCTCCGAATTCGCCGCTAGCTCCACGGTCCTTCTCAGCTGCGAGTAGCAGCGCTCGCAGTACACAGGGCTTCGCAAGGCCCGAAGACCCGGAGGGAAGTATCGCACACGAAAATGTGCCAGGACAGAGACGTGTTCTACGTTGTCCCTTCTCGTCATGCAGTTTGTGCCTCTGCTGCTTCTGCTGTTAGGAATCGCTCCTTGAAAGACGAGCGAGAGCGTCCTTCCGGGTGCATTGCACTGAGTCGAGTGCTCGCTCGGGACTTTGCTCTCGGGGCCAAGGCAAGAGGGCGTGCTTGCCCGCAGAACTGAGAACACGCTGTTGGGCAGAGCTGCAACTGACCGCTGGAGTTCAGCTCTCGCCGGACGGCAGAAGGCGAAGAACGAAGCCGCTTGCGAGCGGCGCAGTGCAGCGAAGAGCTCTCCGAATTCGCCGCTAGCTCCACGGTCCTTCTCAGCTGCGAGTAGCAGCGCTCGCAGTACACAGGGCTTCGCAAGGCCCGAAGACCCGGAGGGAAGTATCGCACACGAAAATGTGCCAGGACAGAGACGTGTTCTACGTTGTCCCTTCTCGTCATGCAGTTTGTGCCTCTGCTGCTTCTGCTGTTAGGAATCGCTCCTTGAAAGGCGAGCGAGAGCGTCCTTCCGGGTGCATTGCACTGAGTCGAGTGCTCGCTCGGGGCTTTGCTCTCGGGGCCAAGGCAAGAGGGCGTGCTTGCCCGCAGAACTGAGAACACGCTGTTGGGCAGAGCTGCAACTGACCGCTGGAGTTCAGCTCTCGCCGGACGGCAGAAGGCGAAGAACGAAGCCGCTTGCGAGCGGCGCAGTGCAGCGAAGAGCTCTCCGAATTCGCCGCTAGCTCCACGGTCCTTCTCAGCTGCGAGTAGCAGCGCTCGCAGTACACAGAGCTTCGCAAGGCCCGAAGACCCGGAGGGAAGTATGGCACACGGAAATGTGCCAGGACAGAGACGTGTTCTACGTTGTCCCTTCTCGTCATGCAGTTTGTGCCTCTGCTGCTTCTGCTGTTAGGAATCGCTCCTTGAAAGGCGAGCGACAGCGTCCTTCCGGGTGCATTGCACTGAGTCGAGTGCTCGCTCGGGGCTTTGCTCTCGGGGCCAAGGCAAGAGGGCGTGCTTGCCCGCAGAACTGAGAACACGCTGTTGGGCAGAGCTGCAACTGACCGCTGGAGTTCAGCTCTCGCCGGACGGCAGAAGGCGAAGAACGAAGCCGCTTGCGAGCGGCGCAGTGCAGCGAAGAGCTCTCCGAATTCGCCGCTAGCTCCACGGTCCTTCTCAGCTGCGAGTAGCAGCGCTCGCAGTACACAAGGCTTCGCAAGGCCCGAAGCCCCGGAGGGAAGTATCGCACACGAAAATGTGCCAGGACAGAGACGTGTTCTACGTTGTCCCTTCTCGTCATGCAGTTTGTGCCTCTGCTGCTTCTGCTGTTAGGAATCGCTCCTTGAAAGACGAGCGAGAGCGTCCTTCCGGGTGCATTGCACTGAGTCGAGTGCTCGCTCGGGACTTTGCTCTCGGGGCCAAGGCAAGAGGGCGTGCTTGCCCGCAGAACTGAGAACACGCTGTTGGGCAGAGCTGCAACTGACCGCTGGAGTTCAGCTCTCGCCGGACGGCAGAAGGCGAAGAACGAAGCCGCTTGCGAGCGGCGCAGTGCAGCGAAGAGCTCTCCGAATTCGCCGCTAGCTCCACGGTCCTTCTCAGCTGCGAGTAGCAGCGCTCGCAGTACACAGGGCTTCGCAAGGCCCGAAGACCCGGAGGGAAGTATCGCACACGAAAATGTGCCAGGACAGAGACGTGTTCTACGTTGTCCCTTCTCGTCATGCAGTTTGTGCCTCTGCTGCTTCTGCTGTTAGGAATCGCTCCTTGAAAGACGAGCGAGAGCGTCCTTCCGGGTGCATTGCACTGAGTCGAGTGCTCGCTCGGGACTTA
>NW_028276758.1:0-58447 GCF_052056855.1 Sturnus vulgaris | reverse complement strand
CAGCTCTGCCCAACAGCGTGTTCTCGGTTCTGCGGGCAAGCACGCCCTCTTGCCTTGGCCGCGAGAGCAAAGTCCCGAGCGAGCACTCGACTCAGTGCAATGCACCCGGAAGGACGCTCTCGCTCGCCTTTCAAGGAGCGATTCCTGACAGCAGAAGCAGCAGAGGCACAAACTGCACGACGAGAGGGGACAACGTAGAACACGTCTCTGTCCCGGCACATTTGCGTGTGCGATACTTCCCTCCGGCTCTTCGGGCCTTGCGAAGCTCTATGTACTGCGAGAGCAGCTACTCGCAGCTGAGAAGGACCGTGGAGCTAGCGGCGAATTCGGAGAGCTCTTCGCTGCACTGCGCCGCTCGCAAGCGGCTTCGTTCTTCGCCTTCTGCCGTCCGGCGAGAGCTGAACTCCAGCGGTCAGTTGCAGCTCTGCCCAACAGCGTGTTCTCGGTTCTGCGGGCAAGCACGCCCTCTTGCCTTGGCCGCGAGAGCAAAGTCCCGAGCGAGCACTCGACTCAGTGCAATGCACCCGGAAGGACGCTCTCGCTCGCCTTTCAAGGAGCGATTCCTAACAGCAGAAGCAGCAGAGGCACAAACTGCACGACGAGAGGGGACAACGTAGAACACGTCTCTGTCCCGGCACATTTGCGTGTGCGATACTTCCCTCCGGCTCTTCGGGCCTTGCGAAGCTCTGTGTACTGCGAGCGCTGCTACTCGCAGCTGAGAAGGACCGTGGAGCTAGCGGCGAATTCGGAGAGCTCTTCGCTGCACTGCGCCGCTCGCAAGCGGCTTCGTTCTTCGCCTTCTGCCGTCCGGCGAGAGCTGAACTCCAGCGGTCAGTTGCAGCTCTGCCCAACAGCGTGTTCTCGGTTCTGCGGGCAAGCACGCCCTCTTGCCTTGGCCCCGAGAGCAAAGTCCCGAGCGAGCACTCGACTCAGTGCAATGCACCCGGAAGGACGCTCTCGCTCGCCTTTCAAGGAGCGATTCCTGACAGCAGAAGCAGCAGAGGCACAAACTGCACGACGAGAGGGGACACCGTAGAACACGTCTCTGTCCCGGCACATTTGCGTGTGCGATACTTCCCTCCGGCTCTTCGGGCCTTGCGAAGCTCTGTGTACTGCGAGCGCTGCTACTCGCAGCTGAGAAGGACCGTGGAGCTAGCGGCGAATTCGGAGAGCTCTTCGCTGCACTGCGCCGCTCGCAAGCGGCTTCGTTCTTCGCCTTCTGCCCTCCGGCGAAGGCTGAACTCCAGCGGTCAGTTGCAGCTCTGCCCAACAGCGTGTTCTCGGTTCTGCGGGCAAGCACGCCCTCTTGCCTTGGCCCCGAGAGCAAAGTCCCGAGCGAGCACTCGACTCAGTGCAATGCACCCGGAAGGACGCTCTCGCTCGCCTTTCAAGGAGCGATTCCTGACAGCAGAAGCAGCAGAGGCACAAACTGCACGACGAGAGGGGACAACGTAGAACACGTCTCTGTCCCGGCACATTTGCGTGTGCGATACTTCCCTCCGGCTCTTCGGGCCTTGCGAAGCTCTGTGTACTGCGAGCGCTGCTACTCGCAGCTGAGAAGGACCGTGGAGCTAGCGGCGAATTCGGAGAGCTCTTCGCTGCACTGCGCCGCTCGCAAGCGGCTTCGTTCTTCGCCTTCTGCCGTCCGGCGAGAGCTGAACTCCAGCGGTCAGCTGCAGCTCTGCCCAACAGCGTGTTCTCGGTTCTGCGGGCAAGCACGCCCTCTTGCCTTGGCCGCGAGAGCAAAGTCCCGAGCGAGCACTCGACTCAGTGCAATGCACCCGGAAGGACGCTCTCGCTCGCCTTTCAAGGAGCGATTCCTGACAGCAGAAGCAGCAGAGGCACAAACTGCACGACGAGAAGGGACAACGTAGAACACGTCTCTGTCCCGGCACATTTGCGTGTGCGATACTTCCCTCCGGCTCTTCGGGCCTTGCGAAGCTCTGTGTACTGCGAGCGCTGCTACTCGCAGCTGAGAAGGACCGTGGAGCTAGCGGCGAATTCGGAGAGCTCTTCGCTGCACTGCGCCGCTCGCAAGCGGCTTCGTTCTTCGCCTTCTGCCGTCCGGCGAAGGCTGAACTCCAGCGGTCAGCTGCAGCTCTGCCCAACAGCGTGTTCTCGGTTCTGCGGGCAAGCACGCCCTCTTGCCTTGGCCCCGAGAGCAAAGTCCCGAGCGAGCACTCGACTCAGTGCAATGCACCCGGAAGGACGCTCTCGCTCGTCTTTCAAGGAGCGATTCCTAACAGCAGAAGCAGCAGAGGCACAAACTGCACGACGAGAAGGGACAACGTAGAACACGTCTCTGTCCCGGCACATTTGCGTGTGCGATACTTCCCTCCGGCTCTTCGGGCCTTGCGAAGCTCTGTGTACTGCGAGCGCTGCTACTCGCAGCTGAGAAGGACCGTGGAGCTAGCGGCGAATTCGGAGAGCTCTTCGCTGCACTGCGCCGCTCGCAAGCGGCTTCGTTCTTCGCCTTCTGCCGTCCGGCGAAGGCTGAACTCCAGCGGTCAGCTGCAGCTCTGCCCAACAGCGTGTTCTCGGTTCTGAGGGCAAGCACGCCCTCTTGCCTTGGCCCCGAGAGCAAAGTCCCGAGCGAGCACTCGACTCAGTGCAATGCACCCGGAAGGACGCTCTCGCTCGCCTTTCAAGGAGCGATTCCTAACAGCAGAAGCAGCAGAGGCACAAACTGCACGACGAGAGGGGACACCGTAGAACACGTCTCTGTCCCGGCACATTTGCGTGTGCGATACTTCCCTCCGGCTCTTCGGGCCTTGCGAAGCTCTGTGTACTGCGAGCGCTGCTACTCGCAGCTGAGAAGGACCGTGGAGCTAGCGGCGAATTCGGAGAGCTCTTCGCTGCACTGCGCCGCTCGCAAGCGGCTTCGTTCTTCGCCTTCTGCCGTCCGGCGAGAGCTGAACTCCAGCGGTCAGTTGCAGCTCTGCCCAACAGCGTGTTCTCGGTTCTGCGGGCAAGCACGCCCTCTTGCCTTGGCCGCGAGAGCAAATTCCCGAGCGAGCACTCGACTCAGTGCAATGCACCCGGAAGGACGCTCTCGCTCGCCTTTCAAGGAGCGATTCCTAACAGCAGAAGCAGCAGAGGCACAAACTGCACGACGAGAGGGGACACCGTAGAACACGTCTCTGTCCCGGCACATTTGCGTGTGCGATACTTCCCTCCGGCTCTTCGGGCCTTGCGAAGCTCTGTGTACTGCGAGCGCTGCTACTCGCAGCTGAGAAGGACCGTGGAGCTAGCGGCGAATTCGGAGAGCTCTTCGCTGCACTGCGCCGCTCGCAAGCGGCTTCGTTCTTCGCCTTCTGCCGTCCGGCGAGAGCTGAACTCCAGCGGTCAGTTGCAGCTCTGCCCAACAGCGTGTTCTCGGTTCTGCGGGCAAGCACGCCCTCTTGCCTTGGCCCCGAGAGCAAAGTCCCGAGCGAGCACTCGACTCAGTGCAATGCACCCGGAAGGACGCTCTCGCTCGCCTTTCAAGGAGCGATTCCTAACAGCAGAAGCAGCAGAGGCACAAACTGCACGACGAGAGGGGACACCGTAGAACACGTCTCTGTCCCGGCACATTTGCGTGTGCGATACTTCCCTCCGGCTCTTCGGGCCTTGCGAAGCTCTGTGTACTGCGAGCGCTGCTACTCGCAGCTGAGAAGGACCGTGGAGCTAGCGGCGAATTCGGAGAGCTCTTCGCTGCACTGCGCCGCTCGCAAGCGCCTTCGTTCTTCGCCTTCTGCCGTCCGGCGAGAGCTGAACTCCAGCGGTCAGTTGCAGCTCTGCCCAACAGCGTGTTCTCGGTTCTGCGGGCAAGCACGCCCTCTTGCCTTGGCCCCGAGAGCAAAGTCCCGAGCGAGCACTCGACTCAGTGCAATGCACCCGGAAGGACGCTCTCGCTCGCCTTTCAAGGAGCGATTCCTGACAGCAGAAGCAGCAGAGGCACAAACTGCACGACGAGAGGGGACACCGTAGAACACGTCTCTGTCCCGGCACATTTGCGTGTGCGATACTTCCCTCCGGCTCTTCGGGCCTTGCGAAGCTCTGTGTACTGCGAGCGCTGCTACTCGCAGCTGAGAAGGACCGTGGAGCTAGCGGCGAATTCGGAGAGCTCTTCGCTGCACTGCGCCGCTCGCAAGCGGCTTCGTTCTTCGCCTTCTGCCGTCCGGCGAGAGCTGAACTCCAGCGGTCAGTTGCAGCTCTGCCCAACAGCGTGTTCTCGGTTCTGCGGGCAAGCACGCCCTCTTGCCTTGGCCGCGAGAGCAAAGTCCCGAGCGAGCACTCGACTCAGTGCAATGCACCCGGAAGGACGCTCTCGCTCGCCTTTCAAGGAGCGATTCCTAACAGCAGAAGCAGCAGAGGCACAAACTGCACGACGAGAGGGGACACCGTAGAACACGTCTCTGTCCCGGCACATTTGCGTGTGCGATACTTCCCTCCGGCTCTTCGGGCCTTGCGAAGCTCTGTGTACTGCGAGCGCTGCTACTCGCAGCTGAGAAGGACCGTGGAGCTAGCGGCGAATTCGGAGAGCTCTTCGCTGCACTGCGCCGCTCGCAAGCGCCTTCGTTCTTCGCCTTCTGCCGTCCGGCGAGAGCTGAACTCCAGCGGTCAGTTGCAGCTCTGCCCAACAGCGTGTTCTCGGTTCTGCGGGCAAGCACGCCCTCTTGCCTTGGCCGCGAGAGCAAAGTCCCGAGCGAGCACTCGACTCAGTGCAATGCACCCGGAAGGACGCTCTCGCTCGCCTTTCAAGGAGCGATTCCTAACAGCAGAAGCAGCAGAGGCACAAACTGCACGACGAGAGGGGACACCGTAGAACACGTCTCTGTCCCGGCACATTTGCGTGTGCGATACTTCCCTCCGGCTCTTCGGGCCTTGCGAAGCTCTGTGTACTGCGAGCGCTGCTACTCGCAGCTGAGAAGGACCGTGGAGCTAGCGGCGAATTCGGAGAGCTCTTCGCTGCACTGCGCCGCTCGCAAGCGCCTTCGTTCTTCGCCTTCTGCCGTCCGGCGAGAGCTGAACTCCAGCGGTCAGTTGCAGCTCTGCCCAACAGCGTGTTCTCGGTTCTGCGGGCAAGCACGCCCTCTTGCCTTGGCCCCGAGAGCAAAGTCCCGAGCGAGCACTCGACTCAGTGCAATGCACCCGGAAGGACGCTCTCGCTCGCCTTTCAAGGAGCGATTCCTGACAGCAGAAGCAGCAGAGGCACAAACTGCACGACGAGAGGGGACACCGTAGAACACGTCTCTGTCCCGGCACATTTGCGTGTGCGATACTTCCCTCCGGCTCTTCGGGCCTTGCGAAGCTCTGTGTACTGCGAGCGCTGCTACTCGCAGCTGAGAAGGACCGTGGAGCTAGCGGCGAATTCGGAGAGCTCTTCGCTGCACTGCGCCGCTCGCAAGCGGCTTCGTTCTTCGCCTTCTGCCGTCCGGCGAAGGCTGAACTCCAGCGGTCAGCTGCAGCTCTGCCCAACAGCGTGTTCTCGGTTCTGCGGGCAAGCACGCCCTCTTGCCTTGGCCCCGAGAGCAAAGTCCCGAGCGAGCACTCGACTCAGTGCAATGCACCCGGAAGGACGCTCTCGCTCGCCTTTCAAGGAGCGATTCCTAACAGCAGAAGCAGCAGAGGCACAAACTGCACGACGAGAAGGGACAACGTAGAACACGTCTCTGTCCCGGCACATTTGCGTGTGCGATACTTCCCTCCGGCTCTTCGGGCCTTGCGAAGCTCTGTGTACTGCGAGCGCTGCTACTCGCAGCTGAGAAGGACCGTGGAGCTAGCGGCGAATTCGGAGAGCTCTTCGCTGCACTGCGCCGCTCGCAAGCGGCTTCGTTCTTCGCCTTCTGCCGTCCGGCGAAGGCTGAACTCCAGCGGTCAGTTGCAGCTCTGCCCAACAGCGTGTTCTCGGTTCTGCGGGCAAGCACGCCCTCTTGCCTTGGCCGCGAGAGCAAAGTCCCGAGCGAGCACTCGACTCAGTGCAATGCACCCGGAAGGACGCTCTCGCTCGCCTTTCAAGGAGCGATTCCTAACAGCAGAAGCAGCAGAGGCACAAACTGCACGACGAGAGGGGACAACGTAGAACACGTCTCTGTCCCGGCACATTTGCGTGTGCGATACTTCCCTCCGGCTCTTCGGGCCTTGCGAAGCTCTGTGTACTGCGAGCGCTGCTACTCGCAGCTGAGAAGGACCGTGGAGCTAGCGGCGAATTCGGAGAGCTCTTCGCTGCACTGCGCCGCTCGCAAGCGGCTTCGTTCTTCGCCTTCTGCCGTCCGGCGAGAGCTGAACTCCAGCGGTCAGTTGCAGCTCTGCCCAACAGCGTGTTCTCGGTTCTGCGGGCAAGCACGCCCTCTTGCCTTGGCCCCGAGAGCAAAGTCCCGAGCGAGCACTCGACTCAGTGCAATGCACCCGGAAGGACGCTCTCGCTCGCCTTTCAAGGAGCGATTCCTGACAGCAGAAGCAGCAGAGGCACAAACTGCACGACGAGAGGGGACACCGTAGAACACGTCTCTGTCCCGGCACATTTGCGTGTGCGATACTTCCCTCCGGCTCTTCGGGCCTTGCGAAGCTCTGTGTACTGCGAGCGCTGCTACTCGCAGCTGAGAAGGACCGTGGAGCTAGCGGCGAATTCGGAGAGCTCTTCGCTGCACTGCGCCGCTCGCAAGCGGCTTCGTTCTTCGCCTTCTGCCGTCCGGCGAAGGCTGAACTCCAGCGGTCAGCTGCAGCTCTGCCCAACAGCGTGTTCTCGGTTCTGCGGGCAAGCACGCCCTCTTGCCTTGGCCGCGAGAGCAAAGTCCCGAGCGAGCACTCGACTCAGTGCAATGCACCCGGAAGGACGCTCTCGCTCGCCTTTCAAGGAGCGATTCCTGACAGCAGAAGCAGCAGAGGCACAAACTGCACGACGAGAGGGGACACCGTAGAACACGTCTCTGTCCCGGCACATTTGCGTGTGCGATACTTCCCTCCGGCTCTTCGGGCCTTGCGAAGCTCTGTGTACTGCGAGCGCTGCTACTCGCAGCTGAGAAGGACCGTGGAGCTAGCGGCGAATTCGGAGAGCTCTTCGCTGCACTGCGCCGCTCGCAAGCGCCTTCGTTCTTCGCCTTCTGCCGTCCGGCGAGAGCTGAACTCCAGCGGTCAGCTGCAGCTCTGCCCAACAGCGTGTTCTCGGTTCTGCGGGCAAGCACGCCCTCTTGCCTTGGCCCCGAGAGCAAAGTCCCGAGCGAGCACTCGACTCAGTGCAATGCACCCGGAAGGACGCTCTCGCTCGCCTTTCAAGGAGCGATTCCTGACAGCAGAAGCAGCAGAGGCACAAACTGCACGACGAGAGGGGACACCGAAGAACACGTCTCTGTCCCGGCACATTTGCGTGTGCGATACTTCCCTCCGGCTCTTCGGGCCTTGCGAAGCTCTGTGTACTGCGAGCGCTGCTACTCGCAGCTGAGAAGGACCGTGGAGCTAGCGGCGAATTCGGAGAGCTCTTCGCTGCACTGCGCCGCTCGCAAGCGGCTTCGTTCTTCGCCTTCTGCCGTCCGGCGAGAGCTGAACTCCAGCGGTCAGCTGCAGCTCTGCCCAACAGCGTGTTCTCGGTTCTGCGGGCAAGCACGCCCTCTTGCCTTGGCCCCGAGAGCAAAGTCCCGAGCGAGCACTCGACTCAGTGCAATGCACCCGGAAGGACGCTCTCGCTCGCCTTTCTAGGAGCGATTCCTAACAGCAGAAGCAGCAGAGGCACAAACTGCACGACGAGAGGGGACAACGTAGAACACGTCTCTGTCCCGGCACATTTGCGTGTGCGATACTTCCCTCCGGCTCTTCGGGCCTTGCGAAGCTCTGTGTACTGCGAGCGCTGCTACTCGCAGCTGAGAAGGACCGTGGAGCTAGCGGCGAATTCGGAGAGCTCTTCGCTGCACTGCGCCGCTCGCAAGCGGCTTCGTTCTTCGCCTTCTGCCGTCCGGCGAAGGCTGAACTCCAGCGGTCAGCTGCAGCTCTGCCCAACAGCGTGTTCTCGGTTCTGCGGGCAAGCACGCCCTCTTGCCTTGGCCCCGAGAGCAAAGTCCCGAGCGAGCACTCGACTCAGTGCAATGCACCCGGAAGGACGCTCTCGCTCGCCTTTCAAGGAGCGATTCCTGACAGCAGAAGCAGCAGAGGCACAAACTGCACGACGAGAGGGGACAACGTAGAACACGTCTCTGTCCCGGCACATTTGCGTGTGCGATACTTCCCTCCGGCTCTTCGGGCCTTGCGAAGCTCTGTGTACTGCGAGCGCTGCTACTCGCAGCTGAGAAGGACCGTGGAGCTAGCGGCGAATTCGGAGAGCTCTTCGCTGCACTGCGCCGCTCGCAAGCGGCTTCGTTCTTCGCCTTCTGCCGTCCGGCGAGAGCTGAACTCCAGCGGTCAGTTGCAGCTCTGCCCAACAGCGTGTTCTCGGTTCTGCGGGCAAGCACGCCCTCTTGCCTTGGCCCCGAGAGCAAAGTCCCGAGCGAGCACTCGACTCAGTGCAATGCACCCGGAAGGACGCTCTCGCTCGCCTTTCAAGGAGCGATTCCTGACAGCAGAAGCAGCAGAGGCACAAACTGCACGACGAGAGGGGACACCGTAGAACACGTCTCTGTCCCGGCACATTTGCGTGTGCGATACTTCCCTCCGGCTCTTCGGGCCTTGCGAAGCTCTGTGTACTGCGAGCGCTGCTACTCGCAGCTGAGAAGGACCGTGGAGCTAGCGGCGAATTCGGAGAGCTCTTCGCTGCACTGCGCCGCTCGCAAGCGGCTTCGTTCTTCGCCTTCTGCCGTCCGGCGAAGGCTGAACTCCAGCGGTCAGTTGCAGCTCTGCCCAACAGCGTGTTCTCGGTTCTGCGGGCAAGCACGCCCTCTTGCCTTGGCCCCGAGAGCAAAGTCCCGAGCGAGCACTCGACTCAGTGCAATGCACCCGGAAGGACGCTCTCGCTCGCCTTTCAAGGAGCGATTCCTGACAGCAGAAGCAGCAGAGGCACAAACTGCACGACGAGAGGGGACAACGTAGAACACGTCTCTGTCCCGGCACATTTGCGTGTGCGATACTTCCCTCCGGCTCTTCGGGCCTTGCGAAGCTCTGTGTACTGCGAGCGCTGCTACTCGCAGCTGAGAAGGACCGTGGAGCTAGCGGCGAATTCGGAGAGCTCTTCGCTGCACTGCGCCGCTCGCAAGCGGCTTCGTTCTTCGCCTTCTGCCGTCCGGCGAGAGCTGAACTCCAGCGGTCAGCTGCAGCTCTGCCCAACAGCGTGTTCTCGGTTCTGCGGGCAAGCACGCCCTCTTGCCTTGGCCGCGAGAGCAAAGTCCCGAGCGAGCACTCGACTCAGTGCAATGCACCCGGAAGGACGCTCTCGCTCGCCTTTCAAGGAGCGATTCCTGACAGCAGAAGCAGCAGAGGCACAAACTGCACGACGAGAAGGGACAACGTAGAACACGTCTCTGTCCCGGCACATTTGCGTGTGCGATACTTCCCTCCGGCTCTTCGGGCCTTGCGAAGCTCTGTGTACTGCGAGCGCTGCTACTCGCAGCTGAGAAGGACCGTGGAGCTAGCGGCGAATTCGGAGAGCTCTTCGCTGCACTGCGCCGCTCGCAAGCGGCTTCGTTCTTCGCCTTCTGCCGTCCGGCGAAGGCTGAACTCCAGCGGTCAGCTGCAGCTCTGCCCAACAGCGTGTTCTCGGTTCTGCGGGCAAGCACGCCCTCTTGCCTTGGCCCCGAGAGCAAAGTCCCGAGCGAGCACTCGACTCAGTGCAATGCACCCGGAAGGACGCTCTCGCTCGCCTTTCAAGGAGCGATTCCTAACAGCAGAAGCAGCAGAGGCACAAACTGCACGACGAGAAGGGACAACGTAGAACACGTCTCTGTCCCGGCACATTTGCGTGTGCGATACTTCCCTCCGGCTCTTCGGGCCTTGCGAAGCTCTGTGTACTGCGAGCGCTGCTACTCGCAGCTGAGAAGGACCGTGGAGCTAGCGGCGAATTCGGAGAGCTCTTCGCTGCACTGCGCCGCTCGCAAGCGGCTTCGTTCTTCGCCTTCTGCCGTCCGGCGAAGGCTGAACTCCAGCGGTCAGCTGCAGCTCTGCCCAACAGCGTGTTCTCGGTTCTGCGGGCAAGCACGCCCTCTTGCCTTGGCCGCGAGAGCAAAGTCCCGAGCGAGCACTCGACTCAGTGCAATGCACCCGGAAGGACGCTCTCGCTCGCCTTTCAAGGAGCGATTCCTAACAGCAGAAGCAGCAGAGGCACAAACTGCACGACGAGAGGGGACAACGTAGAACACGTCTCTGTCCCGGCACATTTGCGTGTGCGATACTTCCCTCCGGCTCTTCGGGCCTTGCGAAGCTCTGTGTACTGCGAGCGCTGCTACTCGCAGCTGAGAAGGACCGTGGAGCTAGCGGCGAATTCGGAGAGCTCTTCGCTGCACTGCGCCGCTCGCAAGCGGCTTCGTTCTTCGCCTTCTGCCGTCCGGCGAGAGCTGAACTCCAGCGGTCAGTTGCAGCTCTGCCCAACAGCGTGTTCTCGGTTCTGCGGGCAAGCACGCCCTCTTGCCTTGGCCGCGAGAGCAAATTCCCGAGCGAGCACTCGACTCAGTGCAATGCACCCGGAAGGACGCTCTCGCTCGCCTTTCAAGGAGCGATTCCTAACAGCAGAAGCAGCAGAGGCACAAACTGCACGACGAGAGGGGACACCGTAGAACACGTCTCTGTCCCGGCACATTTGCGTGTGCGATACTTCCCTCCGGCTCTTCGGGCCTTGCGAAGCTCTGTGTACTGCGAGCGCTGCTACTCGCAGCTGAGAAGGACCGTGGAGCTAGCGGCGAATTCGGAGAGCTCTTCGCTGCACTGCGCCGCTCGCAAGCGGCTTCGTTCTTCGCCTTCTGCCGTCCGGCGAGAGCTGAACTCCAGCGGTCAGTTGCAGCTCTGCCCAACAGCGTGTTCTCGGTTCTGCGGGCAAGCACGCCCTCTTGCCTTGGCCGCGAGAGCAAAGTCCCGAGCGAGCACTCGACTCAGTGCAATGCACCCGGAAGGACGCTCTCGCTCGCCTTTCAAGGAGCGATTCCTAACAGCAGAAGCAGCAGAGGCACAAACTGCACGACGAGAGGGGACACCGTAGAACACGTCTCTGTCCCGGCACATTTGCGTGTGCGATACTTCCCTCCGGCTCTTCGGGCCTTGCGAAGCTCTGTGTACTGCGAGCGCTGCTACTCGCAGCTGAGAAGGACCGTGGAGCTAGCGGCGAATTCGGAGAGCTCTTCGCTGCACTGCGCCGCTCGCAAGCGCCTTCGTTCTTCGCCTTCTGCCGTCCGGCGAGAGCTGAACTCCAGCGGTCAGTTGCAGCTCTGCCCAACAGCGTGTTCTCGGTTCTGCGGGCAAGCACGCCCTCTTGCCTTGGCCCCGAGAGCAAAGTCCCGAGCGAGCACTCGACTCAGTGCAATGCACCCGGAAGGACGCTCTCGCTCGCCTTTCAAGGAGCGATTCCTGACAGCAGAAGCAGCAGAGGCACAAACTGCACGACGAGAGGGGACACCGTAGAACACGTCTCTGTCCCGGCACATTTGCGTGTGCGATACTTCCCTCCGGCTCTTCGGGCCTTGCGAAGCTCTGTGTACTGCGAGCGCTGCTACTCGCAGCTGAGAAGGACCGTGGAGCTAGCGGCGAATTCGGAGAGCTCTTCGCTGCACTGCGCCGCTCGCAAGCGCCTTCGTTCTTCGCCTTCTGCCGTCCGGCGAGAGCTGAACTCCAGCGGTCAGTTGCAGCTCTGCCCAACAGCGTGTTCTCGGTTCTGCGGGCAAGCACGCCCTCTTGCCTTGGCCGCGAGAGCAAAGTCCCGAGCGAGCACTCGACTCAGTGCAATGCACCCGGAAGGACGCTCTCGCTCGCCTTTCAAGGAGCGATTCCTAACAGCAGAAGCAGCAGAGGCACAAACTGCACGACGAGAAGGGACACCGTAGAACACGTCTCTGTCCCGGCACATTTGCGTGTGCGATACTTCCCTCCGGCTCTTCGGGCCTTGCGAAGCTCTGTGTACTGCGAGCGCTGCTACTCGCAGCTGAGAAGGACCGTGGAGCTAGCGGCGAATTCGGAGAGCTCTTCGCTGCACTGCGCCGCTCGCAAGCGGCTTCGTTCTTCGCCTTCTGCCGTCCGGCGAGAGCTGAACTCCAGCGGTCAGTTGCAGCTCTGCCCAACAGCGTGTTCTCGGTTCTGCGGGCAAGCACGCCCTCTTGCCTTGGCCGCGAGAGCAAAGTCCCGAGCGAGCACTCGACTCAGTGCAATGCACCCGGAAGGACGCTCTCGCTCGCCTTTCAAGGAGCGATTCCTAACAGCAGAAGCAGCAGAGGCACAAACTGCACGACGAGAGGGGACACCGTAGAACACGTCTCTGTCCCGGCACATTTGCGTGTGCGATACTTCCCTCCGGCTCTTCGGGCCTTGCGAAGCTCTGTGTACTGCGAGCGCTGCTACTCGCAGCTGAGAAGGACCGTGGAGCTAGCGGCGAATTCGGAGAGCTCTTCGCTGCACTGCGCCGCTCGCAAGCGCCTTCGTTCTTCGCCTTCTGCCGTCCGGCGAGAGCTGAACTCCAGCGGTCAGTTGCAGCTCTGCCCAACAGCGTGTTCTCGGTTCTGCGGGCAAGCACGCCCTCTTGCCTTGGCCCCGAGAGCAAAGTCCCGAGCGAGCACTCGACTCAGTGCAATGCACCCGGAAGGACGCTCTCGCTCGCCTTTCAAGGAGCGATTCCTGACAGCAGAAGCAGCAGAGGCACAAACTGCACGACGAGAGGGGACACCGTAGAACACGTCTCTGTCCCGGCACATTTGCGTGTGCGATACTTCCCTCCGGCTCTTCGGGCCTTGCGAAGCTCTGTGTACTGCGAGCGCTGCTACTCGCAGCTGAGAAGGACCGTGGAGCTAGCGGCGAATTCGGAGAGCTCTTCGCTGCACTGCGCCGCTCGCAAGCGGCTTCGTTCTTCGCCTTCTGCCGTCCGGCGAAGGCTGAACTCCAGCGGTCAGCTGCAGCTCTGCCCAACAGCGTGTTCTCGGTTCTGCGGGCAAGCACGCCCTCTTGCCTTGGCCCCGAGAGCAAAGTCCCGAGCGAGCACTCGACTCAGTGCAATGCACCCGGAAGGACGCTCTCGCTCGCCTTTCAAGGAGCGATTCCTAACAGCAGAAGCAGCAGAGGCACAAACTGCACGACGAGAAGGGACAACGTAGAACACGTCTCTGTCCCGGCACATTTGCGTGTGCGATACTTCCCTCCGGCTCTTCGGGCCTTGCGAAGCTCTGTGTACTGCGAGCGCTGCTACTCGCAGCTGAGAAGGACCGTGGAGCTAGCGGCGAATTCGGAGAGCTCTTCGCTGCACTGCGCCGCTCGCAAGCGGCTTCGTTCTTCGCCTTCTGCCGTCCGGCGAAGGCTGAACTCCAGCGGTCAGTTGCAGCTCTGCCCAACAGCGTGTTCTCGGTTCTGCGGGCAAGCACGCCCTCTTGCCTTGGCCGCGAGAGCAAAGTCCCGAGCGAGCACTCGACTCAGTGCAATGCACCCGGAAGGACGCTCTCGCTCGCCTTTCAAGGAGCGATTCCTAACAGCAGAAGCAGCAGAGGCACAAACTGCACGACGAGAGGGGACAACGTAGAACACGTCTCTGTCCCGGCACATTTGCGTGTGCGATACTTCCCTCCGGCTCTTCGGGCCTTGCGAAGCTCTGTGTACTGCGAGCGCTGCTACTCGCAGCTGAGAAGGACCGTGGAGCTAGCGGCGAATTCGGAGAGCTCTTCGCTGCACTGCGCCGCTCGCAAGCGCCTTCGTTCTTCGCCTTCTGCCGTCCGGCGAGAGCTGAACTCCAGCGGTCAGTTGCAGCTCTGCCCAACAGCGTGTTCTCGGTTCTGCGGGCAAGCACGCCCTCTTGCCTTGGCCCCGAGAGCAAAGTCCCGAGCGAGCACTCGACTCAGTGCAATGCACCCGGAAGGACGCTCTCGCTCGCCTTTCAAGGAGCGATTCCTGACAGCAGAAGCAGCAGAGGCACAAACTGCACGACGAGAGGGGACACCGTAGAACACGTCTCTGTCCCGGCACATTTGCGTGTGCGATACTTCCCTCGGCTCTTCGGGCCTTGCGAAGCTCTGTGTACTGCGAGCGCTGCTACTCGCAGCTGAGAAGGACCGTGGAGCTAGCGGCGAATTCGGAGAGCTCTTCGCTGCACTGCGCCGCTCGCAAGCGGCTTCGTTCTTCGCCTTCTGCCGTCCGGCGAAGGCTGAACTCCAGCGGTCAGTTGCAGCTCTGCCCAACAGCGTGTTCTCGGTTCTGCGGGCAAGCACGCCCTCTTGCCTTGGCCCCGAGAGCAAAGTCCCGAGCGAGCACTCGACTCAGTGCAATGCACCCGGAAGGACGCTCTCGCTCGCCTTTCAAGGAGCGATTCCTGACAGCAGAAGCAGCAGAGGCACAAACTGCACGACGAGAGGGGACACCGTAGAACACGTCTCTGTCCCGGCACATTTGCGTGTGCGATACTTCCCTCCGGCTCTTCGGGCCTTGCGAAGCTCTGTGTACTGCGAGCGCTGCTACTCGCAGCTGAGAAGGACCGTGGAGCTAGCGGCGAATTCGGAGAGCTCTTCGCTGCACTGCGCCGCTCGCAAGCGCCTTCGTTCTTCGCCTTCTGCCGTCCGGCGAGAGCTGAACTCCAGCGGTCAGTTGCAGCTCTGCCCAACAGCGTGTTCTCGGTTCTGCGGGCAAGCACGCCCTCTTGCCTTGGCCCCGAGAGCAAAGTCCCGAGCGAGCACTCGACTCAGTGCAATGCACCCGGAAGGACGCTCTCGCTCGCCTTTCAAGGAGCGATTCCTGACAGCAGAAGCAGCAGAGGCACAAACTGCACGACGAGAGGGGACACCGTAGAACACGTCTCTGTCCCGGCACATTTGCGTGTGCGATACTTCCCTCCGGCTCTTCGGGCCTTGCGAAGCTCTGTGTACTGCGAGCGCTGCTACTCGCAGCTGAGAAGGACCGTGGAGCTAGCGGCGAATTCGGAGAGCTCTTCGCTGCACTGCGCCGCTCGCAAGCGGCTTCGTTCTTCGCCTTCTGCCGTCCGGCGAGAGCTGAACTCCAGCGGTCAGTTGCAGCTCTGCCAACAGCGTGTTCTCGGTTCTGCGGGCAAGCACGCCCTCTTGCCTTGGCCGCGAGAGCAAAGTCCCGAGCGAGCACTCGACTCAGTGCAATGCACCCGGAAGGACGCTCTCGCTCGCCTTTCAAGGAGCGATTCCTAACAGCAGAAGCAGCAGAGGCACAAACTGCACGACGAGAGGGGACACCGTAGAACACGTCTCTGTCCCGGCACATTTGCGTATGTGCGATACTTCCCTCCGGCTCTTCGGGCCTTGCGAAGCTCTGTGTACTGCGAGCGCTGCTACTCGCAGCTGAGAAGGACCGTGGAGCTAGCGGCGAATTCGGAGAGCTCTTCGCTGCACTGCGCCGCTCGCAAGCGGCTTCGTTCTTCGCCTTCTGCCGTCCGGCGAGAGCTGAACTCCAGCGGTCAGTTGCAGCTCTGCCCAACAGCGTGTTCTCGGTTCTGCGGGCAAGCACGCCCTCTTGCCTTGGCCGCGAGAGCAAAGTCCCGAGCGAGCACTCGACTCAGTGCAATGCACCCGGAAGGACGCTCTCGCTCGCCTTTCAAGGAGCGATTCCTAACAGCAGAAGCAGCAGAGGCACAAACTGCACGACGAGAGGGGACACCGTAGAACACGTCTCTGTCCCGGCACATTTGCGTGTGCGATACTTCCCTCCGGCTCTTCGGGCCTTGCGAAGCTCTGTGTACTGCGAGCGCTGCTACTCGCAGCTGAGAAGGACCGTGGAGCTAGCGGCGAATTCGGAGAGCTCTTCGCTGCACTGCGCCGCTCGCAAGCGCCTTCGTTCTTCGCCTTCTGCCGTCCGGCGAGAGCTGAACTCCAGCGGTCAGTTGCAGCTCTGCCCAACAGCGTGTTCTCGGTTCTGCGGGCAAGCACGCCCTCTTGCCTTGGCCCCGAGAGCAAAGTCCCGAGCGAGCACTCGACTCAGTGCAATGCACCCGGAAGGACGCTCTCGCTCGCCTTTCAAGGAGCGATTCCTGACAGCAGAAGCAGCAGAGGCACAAACTGCACGACGAGAGGGGACACCGTAGAACACGTCTCTGTCCCGGCACATTTGCGTGTGCGATACTTCCCTCCGGCTCTTCGGGCCTTGCGAAGCTCTGTGTACTGCGAGCGCTGCTACTCGCAGCTGAGAAGGACCGTGGAGCTAGCGGCGAATTCGGAGAGCTCTTCGCTGCACTGCGCCGCTCGCAAGCGGCTTCGTTCTTCGCCTTCTGCCGTCCGGCGAAGGCTGAACTCCAGCGGTCAGCTGCAGCTCTGCCCAACAGCGTGTTCTCGGTTCTGCGGGCAAGCACGCCCTCTTGCCTTGGCCCCGAGAGCAAAGTCCCGAGCGAGCACTCGACTCAGTGCAATGCACCCGGAAGGACGCTCTCGCTCGCCTTTCAAGGAGCGATTCCTAACAGCAGAAGCAGCAGAGGCACAAACTGCACGACGAGAAGGGACAACGTAGAACACGTCTCTGTCCCGGCACATTTGCGTGTGCGATACTTCCCTCCGGCTCTTCGGGCCTTGCGAAGCTCTGTGTACTGCGAGCGCTGCTACTCGCAGCTGAGAAGGACCGTGGAGCTAGCGGCGAATTCGGAGAGCTCTTCGCTGCACTGCGCCGCTCGCAAGCGGCTTCGTTCTTCGCCTTCTGCCGTCCGGCGAAGGCTGAACTCCAGCGGTCAGTTGCAGCTCTGCCCAACAGCGTGTTCTCGGTTCTGCGGGCAAGCACGCCCTCTTGCCTTGGCCGCGAGAGCAAAGTCCCGAGCGAGCACTCGACTCAGTGCAATGCACCCGGAAGGACGCTCTCGCTCGCCTTTCAAGGAGCGATTCCTAACAGCAGAAGCAGCAGAGGCACAAACTGCACGACGAGAGGGGACAACGTAGAACACGTCTCTGTCCCGGCACATTTGCGTGTGCGATACTTCCCTCCGGCTCTTCGGGCCTTGCGAAGCTCTGTGTACTGCGAGCGCTGCTACTCGCAGCTGAGAAGGACCGTGGAGCTAGCGGCGAATTCGGAGAGCTCTTCGCTGCACTGCGCCGCTCGCAAGCGGCTTCGTTCTTCGCCTTCTGCCGTCCGGCGAGAGCTGAACTCCAGCGGTCAGTTGCAGCTCTGCCCAACAGCGTGTTCTCGGTTCTGCGGGCAAGCACGCCCTCTTGCCTTGGCCCCGAGAGCAAAGTCCCGAGCGAGCACTCGACTCAGTGCAATGCACCCGGAAGGACGCTCTCGCTCGCCTTTCAAGGAGCGATTCCTGACAGCAGAAGCAGCAGAGGCACAAACTGCACGACGAGAGGGGACACCGTAGAACACGTCTCTGTCCCGGCACATTTGCGTGTGCGATACTTCCCTCCGGCTCTTCGGGCCTTGCGAAGCTCTGTGTACTGCGAGCGCTGCTACTCGCAGCTGAGAAGGACCGTGGAGCTAGCGGCGAATTCGGAGAGCTCTTCGCTGCACTGCGCCGCTCGCAAGCGGCTTCGTTCTTCGCCTTCTGCCGTCCGGCGAAGGCTGAACTCCAGCGGTCAGTTGCAGCTCTGCCCAACAGCGTGTTCTCGGTTCTGCGGGCAAGCACGCCCTCTTGCCTTGGCCCCGAGAGCAAAGTCCCGAGCGAGCACTCGACTCAGTGCAATGCACCCGGAAGGACGCTCTCGCTCGCCTTTCAAGGAGCGATTCCTGACAGCAGAAGCAGCAGAGGCACAAACTGCACGACGAGAGGGGACACCGTAGAACACGTCTCTGTCCCGGCACATTTGCGTGTGCGATACTTCCCTCCGGCTCTTCGGGCCTTGCGAAGCTCTGTGTACTGCGAGCGCTGCTACTCGCAGCTGAGAAGGACCGTGGAGCTAGCGGCGAATTCGGAGAGCTCTTCGCTGCACTGCGCCGCTCGCAAGCGCCTTCGTTCTTCGCCTTCTGCCGTCCGGCGAGAGCTGAACTCCAGCGGTCAGCTGCAGCTCTGCCCAACAGCGTGTTCTCGGTTCTGCGGGCAAGCACGCCCTCTTGCCTTGGCCCCGAGAGCAAAGTCCCGAGCGAGCACTCGACTCAGTGCAATGCACCCGGAAGGACGCTCTCGCTCGCCTTTCAAGGAGCGATTCCTGACAGCAGAAGCAGCAGAGGCACAAACTGCACGACGAGAGGGGACACCGAAGAACACGTCTCTGTCCCGGCACATTTGCGTGTGCGATACTTCCCTCCGGCTCTTCGGGCCTTGCGAAGCTCTGTGTACTGCGAGCGCTGCTACTCGCAGCTGAGAAGGACCGTGGAGCTAGCGGCGAATTCGGAGAGCTCTTCGCTGCACTGCGCCGCTCGCAAGCGGCTTCGTTCTTCGCCTTCTGCCGTCCGGCGAGAGCTGAACTCCAGCGGTCAGCTGCAGCTCTGCCCAACAGCGTGTTCTCGGTTCTGCGGGCAAGCACGCCCTCTTGCCTTGGCCCCGAGAGCAAAGTCCCGAGCGAGCACTCGACTCAGTGCAATGCACCCGGAAGGACGCTCTCGCTCGCCTTTCTAGGAGCGATTCCTAACAGCAGAAGCAGCAGAGGCACAAACTGCACGACGAGAGGGGACAACGTAGAACACGTCTCTGTCCCGGCACATTTGCGTGTGCGATACTTCCCTCCGGCTCTTCGGGCCTTGCGAAGCTCTGTGTACTGCGAGCGCTGCTACTCGCAGCTGAGAAGGACCGTGGAGCTAGCGGCGAATTCGGAGAGCTCTTCGCTGCACTGCGCCGCTCGCAAGCGGCTTCGTTCTTCGCCTTCTGCCGTCCGGCGAAGGCTGAACTCCAGCGGTCAGCTGCAGCTCTGCCCAACAGCGTGTTCTCGGTTCTGCGGGCAAGCACGCCCTCTTGCCTTGGCCCCGAGAGCAAAGTCCCGAGCGAGCACTCGACTCAGTGCAATGCACCCGGAAGGACGCTCTCGCTCGCCTTTCAAGGAGCGATTCCTGACAGCAGAAGCAGCAGAGGCACAAACTGCACGACGAGAGGGGACAACGTAGAACACGTCTCTGTCCCGGCACATTTGCGTGTGCGATACTTCCCTCCGGCTCTTCGGGCCTTGCGAAGCTCTGTGTACTGCGAGCGCTGCTACTCGCAGCTGAGAAGGACCGTGGAGCTAGCGGCGAATTCGGAGAGCTCTTCGCTGCACTGCGCCGCTCGCAAGCGGCTTCGTTCTTCGCCTTCTGCCGTCCGGCGAGGGCTGAACTCCAGCGGTCAGCTGCAGCTCTGCCCAACAGCGTGTTCTCGGTTCTGCGGGCAAGCACGCCCTCTTGCCTTGGCCCCGAGAGCAAAGTCCCGAGCGAGCACTCGACTCAGTGCAATGCACCCGGAAGGACGCTCTCGCTCGCCTTTCAAGGAGCGATTCCTGACAGCAGAAGCAGCAGAGGCACAAACTGCACGACGAGAGGGGACACCGTAGAACACGTCTCTGTCCCGGCACATTTGCGTGTGCGATACTTCCCTCCGGCTCTTCGGGCCTTGCGAAGCTCTGTGTACTGCGAGCGCTGCTACTCGCAGCTGAGAAGGACCGTGGAGCTAGCGGCGAATTCGGAGAGCTCTTCGCTGCACTGCGCCGCTCGCAAGCGGCTTCGTTCTTCGCCTTCTGCCGTCCGGCGAGGGCTGAACTCCAGCGGTCAGCTGCAGCTCTGCCCAACAGCGTGTTCTCGGTTCTGCGGGCAAGCACGCCCTCTTGCCTTGGCCCCGAGAGCAAAGTCCCGAGCGAGCACTCGACTCAGTGCAATGCACCCGGAAGGACGCTCTCGCTCGCCTTTCAAGGAGCGATTCCTGACAGCAGAAGCAGCAGAGGCACAAACTGCACGACGAGAGGGGACACCGTAGAACACGTCTCTGTCCCGGCACATTTGCGTGTGCGATACTTCCCTCCTGCTCTTCGGGCCTTGCGAAGCTCTGTGTACTGCGAGCGCTGCTACTCGCAGCTGAGAAGGACCGTGGAGCTAGCGGCGAATTCGGAGAGCTCTTCGCTGCACTGCGCCGCTCGCAAGCGGCTTCGTTCTTCGCCTTCTGCCGTCCGGCGAGAGCTGAACTCCAGCGGTCAGCTGCAGCTCTGCCCAACAGCGTGTTCTCGGTTCTGCGGGCAAGCACGCCCTCTTGCCTTGGCCCCGAGAGCAAAGTCCCGAGCGAGCACTCGACTCAGTGCAATGCACCCGGAAGGACGCTCTCGCTCGCCTTTCAAGGAGCGATTCCTGACAGCAGAAGCAGCAGAGGCACAAACTGCACGACGAGAGGGGACACCGTAGAACACGTCTCTGTCCCGGCACATTTGCGTGTGCGATACTTCCCTCCGGCTCTTCGGGCCTTGCGAAGCTCTGTGTACTGCGAGAGCAGCTACTCGCAGCTGAGAAGGACCGTGGAGCTAGCGGCGAATTCGGAGAGCTCTTCGCTGCACTGCGCCGCTCGCAAGCGCCTTCGTTCTTCGCCTTCTGCCGTCCGGCGAGAGCTGAACTCCAGCGGTCAGTTGCAGCTCTGCCCAACAGCGTGTTCTCGGTTCTGCGGGCAAGCACGCCCTCTTGCCTTGGCCGCGAGAGCAAAGTCCCGAGCGAGCACTCGACTCAGTGCAATGCACCCGGAAGGACGCTCTCGCTCGCCTTTCAAGGAGCGATTCCTAACAGCAGAAGCAGCAGAGGCACAAACTGCACGACGAGAGGGGACACCGTAGAACACGTCTCTGTCCCGGCACATTTGCGTGTGCGATACTTCCCTCCGGCTCTTCGGGCCTTGCGAAGCTCTGTGTACTGCGAGAGCAGCTACTCGCAGCTGAGAAGGACCGTGGAGCTAGCGGCGAATTCGGAGAGCTCTTCGCTGCACTGCGCCGCTCGCAAGCGCCTTCGTTCTTCGCCTTCTGCCGTCCGGCGAGAGCTGAACTCCAGCGGTCAGCTGCAGCTCTGCCCAACAGCGTGTTCTCGGTTCTGCGGGCAAGCACGCCCTCTTGCCTTGGCCGCGAGAGCAAAGTCCCGAGCGAGCACTCGACTCAGTGCAATGCACCCGGAAGGACGCTCTCGCTCGCCTTTCAAGGAGCGATTCCTGACAGCAGAAGCAGCAGAGGCACAAACTGCACGACGAGAGGGGACACCGTAGAACACGTCTCTGTCCCGGCACATTTGCGTGTGCGATACTTCCCTCCGGCTCTTCGGGCCTTGCGAAGCTCTGTGTACTGCGAGCGCTGCTACTCGCAGCTGAGAAGGACCGTGGAGCTAGCGGCGAATTCGGAGAGCTCTTCGCTGCACTGCGCCGCTCGCAAGCGCCTTCGTTCTTCGCCTTCTGCCGTCCGGCGAGAGCTGAACTCCAGCGGTCAGCTGCAGCTCTGCCCAACAGCGTGTTCTCGGTTCTGCGGGCAAGCACGCCCTCTTGCCTTGGCCCCGAGAGCAAAGTCCCGAGCGAGCACTCGACTCAGTGCAATGCACCCGGAAGGACGCTCTCGCTCGCCTTTCAAGGAGCGATTCCTAACAGCAGAAGCAGCAGAGGCACAAACTGCACGACGAGAGGGGACACCGTAGAACACGTCTCTGTCCCGGCACATTTGCGTGTGCGATACTTCCCTCCGGCTCTTCGGGCCTTGCGAAGCTCTGTGTACTGCGAGAGCAGCTACTCGCAGCTGAGAAGGACCGTGGAGCTAGCGGCGAATTCGGAGAGCTCTTCGCTGCACTGCGCCGCTCGCAAGCGGCTTCGTTCTTCGCCTTCTGCCGTCCGGCGAGAGCTGAACTCCAGCGGTCAGTTGCAGCTCTGCCCAACAGCGTGTTCTCGGTTCTGCGGGCAAGCACGCCCTCTTGCCTTGGCCGCGAGAGCAAAGTCCCGAGCGAGCACTCGACTCAGTGCAATGCACCCGGAAGGACGCTCTCGCTCGCCTTTCAAGGAGCGATTCCTAACAGCAGAAGCAGCAGAGGCACAAACTGCACGACGAGAGGGGACACCGTAGAACACGTCTCTGTCCCGGCACATTTGCGTGTGCGATACTTCCCTCCGGCTCTTCGGGCCTTGCGAAGCTCTGTGTACTGCGAGCGCTGCTACTCGCAGCTGAGAAGGACCGTGGAGCTAGCGGCGAATTCGGAGAGCTCTTCGCTGCACTGCGCCGCTCGCAAGCGGCTTCGTTCTTCGCCTTCTGCCGTCCGGCGAAGGCTGAACTCCAGCGGTCAGCTGCAGCTCTGCCCAACAGCGTGTTCTCGGTTCTGCGGGCAAGCACGCCCTCTTGCCTTGGCCCCGAGAGCAAAGTCCCGAGCGAGCACTCGACTCAGTGCAATGCACCCGGAAGGACGCTCTCGCTCGCCTTTCAAGGAGCGATTCCTGACAGCAGAAGCAGCAGAGGCACAAACTGCACGACGAGAGGGGACACCGTAGAACACGTCTCTGTCCCGGCACATTTGCGTGTGCGATACTTCCCTCCGGCTCTTCGGGCCTTGCGAAGCTCTGTGTACTGCGAGCGCTGCTACTCGCAGCTGAGAAGGACCGTGGAGCTAGCGGCGAATTCGGAGAGCTCTTCGCTGCACTGCGCCGCTCGCAAGCGGCTTCGTTCTTCGCCTTCTGCCGTCCGGCGAGAGCTGAACTCCAGCGGTCAGCTGCAGCTCTGCCCAACAGCGTGTTCTCGGTTCTGCGGGCAAGCACGCCCTCTTGCCTTGGCCGCGAGAGCAAAGTCCCGAGCGAGCACTCGACTCAGTGCAATGCACCCGGAAGGACGCTCTCGCTCGCCTTTCAAGGAGCGATTCCTGACAGCAGAAGCAGCAGAGGCACAAACTGCACGACGAGAGGGGACAACGTAGAACACGTCTCTGTCCCGGCACATTTGCGTGTGCGATACTTCCCTCCGGCTCTTCGGGCCTTGCGAAGCTCTGTGTACTGCGAGCGCTGCTACTCGCAGCTGAGAAGGACCGTGGAGCTAGCGGCGAATTCGGAGAGCTCTTCGCTGCACTGCGCCGCTCGCAAGCGGCTTCGTTCTTCGCCTTCTGCCGTCCGGCGAAGGCTGAACTCCAGCGGTCAGCTGCAGCTCTGCCCAACAGCGTGTTCTCGGTTCTGCGGGCAAGCACGCCCTCTTGCCTTGGCCGCGAGAGCAAAGTCCCGAGCGAGCACTCGACTCAGTGCAATGCACCCGGAAGGACGCTCTCGCTCGCCTTTCAAGGAGCGATTCCTGACAGCAGAAGCAGCAGAGGCACAAACTGCACGACGAGAGGGGACAACGTAGAACACGTCTCTGTCCCGGCACATTTGCGTGTGCGATACTTCCCTCCGGCTCTTCGGGCCTTGCGAAGCTCTGTGTACTGCGAGCGCTGCTACTCGCAGCTGAGAAGGACCGTGGAGCTAGCGGCGAATTCGGAGAGCTCTTCGCTGCACTGCGCCGCTCGCAAGCGCCTTCGTTCTTCGCCTTCTGCCGTCCGGCGAGAGCTGAACTCCAGCGGTCAGTTGCAGCTCTGCCCAACAGCGTGTTCTCGGTTCTGCGGGCAAGCACGCCCTCTTGCCTTGGCCCCGAGAGCAAAGTCCCGAGCGAGCACTCGACTCAGTGCAATGCACCCGGAAGGACGCTCTCGCTCGCCTTTCAAGGAGCGATTCCTAACAGCAGAAGCAGCAGAGGCACAAACTGCACGACGAGAGGGGACAACGTAGAACACGTCTCTGTCCCGGCACATTTGCGTGTGCGATACTTCCCTCCGGCTCTTCGGGCCTTGCGAAGCTCTGTGTACTGCGAGCGCTGCTACTCGCAGCTGAGAAGGACCGTGGAGCTAGCGGCGAATTCGGAGAGCTCTTCGCTGCACTGCGCCGCTCGCAAGCGGCTTCGTTCTTCGCCTTCTGCCGTCCGGCGAGAGCTGAACTCCAGCGGTCAGCTGCAGCTCTGCCCAACAGCGTGTTCTCGGTTCTGCGGGCAAGCACGCCCTCTTGCCTTGGCCCCGAGAGCAAAGTCCCGAGCGAGCACTCGACTCAGTGCAATGCACCCGGAAGGACGCTCTCGCTCGCCTTTCAAGGAGCGATTCCTAACAGCAGAAGCAGCAGAGGCACAAACTGCACGACGAGAGGGGACAACGTAGAACACGTCTCTGTCCCGGCACATTTGCGTGTGCGATACTTCCCTCCGGCTCTTCGGGCCTTGCGAAGCTCTGTGTACTGCGAGCGCTGCTACTCGCAGCTGAGAAGGACCGTGGAGCTAGCGGCGAATTCGGAGAGCTCTTCGCTGCACTGCGCCGCTCGCAAGCGGCTTCGTTCTTCGCCTTCTGCCGTCCGGCGAGAGCTGAACTCCAGCGGTCAGCTGCAGCTCTGCCCAACAGCGTGTTCTCGGTTCTGCGGGCAAGCACGCCCTCTTGCCTTGGCCCCGAGAGCAAAGTCCCGAGCGAGCACTCGACTCAGTGCAATGCACCCGGAAGGACGCTCTCGCTCGCCTTTCAAGGAGCGATTCCTGACAGCAGAAGCAGCAGAGGCACAAACTGCACGACGAGAGGGGACACCGTAGAACACGTCTCTGTCCCGGCACATTTTCGTGTGCGATACTTCCCTCCGGCTCTTCGGGCCTTGCGAAGCTCTGTGTACTGCGAGCGCTGCTACTCGCAGCTGAGAAGGACCGTGGAGCTAGCGGCGAATTCGGAGAGCTCTTCGCTGCACTGCGCCGCTCGCAAGCGGCTTCGTTCTTCGCCTTCTGCCGTCCGGCGAAGGCTGAACTCCAGCGGTCAGCTGCAGCTCTGCCCAACAGCGTGTTCTCGGTTCTGCGGGCAAGCACGCCCTCTTGCCTTGGCCCCGAGAGCAAAGTCCCGAGCGAGCACTCGACTCAGTGCAATGCACCCGGAAGGACGCTCTCGCTCGCCTTTCAAGGAGCGATTCCTGACAGCAGAAGCAGCAGAGGCACAAACTGCACGACGAGAGGGGACAACGTAGAACACGTCTCTGTCCCGGCACATTTGCGTGTGCGATACTTCCCTCCGGCTCTTCGGGCCTTGCGAAGCTCTGTGTACTGCGAGCGCTGCTACTCGCAGCTGAGATGGACCGTGGAGCTAGCGGCGAATTCGGAGAGCTCTTCGCTGCACTGCGCCGCTCGCAAGCGGCTTCGTTCTTCGCCTTCTGCCGTCCGGCGAGAGCTGAACTCCAGCGGTCAGCTGCAGCTCTGCCCAACAGCGTGTTCTCGGTTCTGCGGGCAAGCACGCCCTCTTGCCTTGGCCCCGAGAGCAAAGTCCCGAGCGAGCACTCGACTCAGTGCAATGCACCCGGAAGGACGCTCTCGCTCGCCTTTCAAGGAGCGATTCCTGACAGCAGAAGCAGCAGAGGCACAAACTGCACGACGAGAGGGGACACCGTAGAACACGTCTCTGTCCCGGCACATTTGCGTGTGCGATACTTCCCTCCGGCTCTTCGGGCCTTGCGAAGCTCTGTGTACTGCGAGAGCAGCTACTCGCAGCTGAGAAGGACCGTGGAGCTAGCGGCGAATTCGGAGAGCTCTTCGCTGCACTGCGCCGCTCGCAAGCGCCTTCGTTCTTCGCCTTCTGCCGTCCGGCGAGAGCTGAACTCCAGCGGTCAGTTGCAGCTCTGCCCATCAGCGTGTTCTCGGTTCTGCGGGCAAGCACGCCCTCTTGCCTTGGCCGCGAGAGCAAATTCCCGAGCGAGCACTCGACTCAGTGCAATGCACCCGGAAGGACGCTCTCGCTCGCCTTTCAAGGAGCGATTCCTAACAGCAGAAGCAGCAGAGGCACAAACTGCACGACGAGAGGGGACACCGTAGAACACGTCTCTGTCCCGGCACATTTGCGTGTGCGATACTTCCCTCCGGCTCTTCGGGCCTTGCGAAGCTCTGTGTACTGCGAGAGCAGCTACTCGCAGCTGAGAAGGACCGTGGAGCTAGCGGCGAATTCGGAGAGCTCTTCGCTGCACTGCGCCGCTCGCAAGCGACTTCGTTCTTCGCCTTCTGCCGTCCGGCGAGAGCTGAACTCCAGCGGTCAGTTGCAGCTCTGCCCAACAGCGTGTTCTCGGTTCTGCGGGCAAGCACGCCCTCTTGCCTTGGCCGCGAGAGCAAAGTCCCGAGCGAGCACTCGACTCAGTGCAATGCACCCGGAAGGACGCTCTCGCTCGCCTTTCAAGGAGCGATTCCTGACAGCAGAAGCAGCAGAGGCACAAACTGCACGACGAGAGGGGACAACGTAGAACACGTCTCTGTCCCGGCACATTTGCGTGTGCGATACTTCCCTCCGGCTCTTCGGGCCTTGCGAAGCTCTGTGTACTGCGAGAGCAGCTACTCGCAGCTGAGAAGGACCGTGGAGCTAGCGGCGAATTCGGAGAGCTCTTCGCTGCACTGCGCCGCTCGCAAGCGACTTCGTTCTTCGCCTTCTGCCGTCCGGCGAGAGCTGAACTCCAGCGGTCAGTTGCAGCTCTGCCCAACAGCGTGTTCTCGGTTCTGCGGGCAAGCACGCCCTCTTGCCTTGGCCGCGAGAGCAAAGTCCCGAGCGAGCACTCGACTCAGTGCAATGCACCCGGAAGGACGCTCTCGCTCGCCTTTCAAGGAGCGATTCCTGACAGCAGAAGCAGCAGAGGCACAAACTGCACGACGAGAGGGGACAACGTAGAACACGTCTCTGTCCCGGCACATTTGCGTGTGCGATACTTCCCTCCGGCTCTTCGGGCCTTGCGAAGCTCTGTGTACTGCGAGAGCAGCTACTCGCAGCTGAGAAGGACCGTGGAGCTAGCGGCGAATTCGGAGAGCTCTTCGCTGCACTGCGCCGCTCGCAAGCGACTTCGTTCTTCGCCTTCTGCCGTCAGGCGAGAGCTGAACTCCAGCGGTCAGTTGCAGCTCTGCCCAAGAGCGTGTTCTCGGTTCTGCGGGCAAGCACGCCCTCTTGCCTTGGCCGCGAGAGCAAAGTCCCGAGCGAGCACTCGACTCAGTGCAATGCACCCGGAAGGACGCTCTCGCTCCCCTTTCAAGGAGCGATTCCTGACAGCAGAAGCAGCAGAGGCACAAACTGCACGACGAGAAGGGACAACGTAGAACACGTCTCTGTCCCGGCACATTTGCGTGTGCGATACTTCCCTCCGGCTCTTCGGGCCTTGCGAAGCTCTGTGTACTGCGAGAGCAGCTACTCGCAGCTGAGAAGGACCGTGGAGCTAGCGGCGAATTCGGAGAGCTCTTCGCTGCACTGCGCCGCTCGCAAGCGCCTTCGTTCTTCGCCTTCTGCCGTCCGGCGAGAGCTGAACTCCAGCGGTCAGCTGCAGCTCTGCCCAACAGCGTGTTCTCGGTTCTGCGGGCAAGCACGCCCTCTTGCCTTGGCCCCGAGAGCAAAGTCCCGAGCGAGCACTCGACTCAGTGCAATGCACCCGGAAGGACGCTCTCGCTCGCCTTTCAAGGAGCGATTCCTGACAGCAGAAGCAGCAGAGGCACAAACTGCACGACGAGAGGGGACACCGTAGAACACGTCTCTGTCCCGGCACATTTGCGTGTGCGATACTTCCCTCCGGCTCTTCGGGCCTTGCGAAGCTCTGTGTACTGCGAGAGCAGCTACTCGCAGCTGAGAAGGACCGTGGAGCTAGCGGCGAATTCGGAGAGCTCTTCGCTGCACTGCGCCGCTCGCAAGCGCCTTCGTTCTTCGCCTTCTGCCGTCCGGCGAGAGCTGAACTCCAGCGGTCAGTTGCAGCTCTGCCCAACAGCGTGTTCTCGGTTCTGCGGGCAAGCACGCCCTCTTGCCTTGGCCGCGAGAGCAAAGTCCCGAGCGAGCACTCGACTCAGTGCAATGCACCCGGAAGGACGCTCTCGCTCGCCTTTCAAGGAGCGATTCCTAACAGCAGAAGCAGCAGAGGCACAAACTGCACGACGAGAGGGGACACCGTAGAACACGTCTCTGTCCCGGCACATTTGCGTGTGCGATACTTCCCTCCGGGTCTTCGGGCCTTGCGAAGCTCTGTGTACTGCGAGAGCAGCTACTCGCAGCTGAGAAGGACCGTGGAGCTAGCGGCGAATTCGGAGAGCTCTTCGCTGCACTGCGCCGCTCGCAAGCGCCTTCGTTCTTCGCCTTCTGCCGTCCGGCGAGAGCTGAACTCCAGCGGTCAGTTGCAGCTCTGCCCAACAGCGTGTTCTCGGTTCTGCGGGCAAGCACGCCCTCTTGCCTTGGCCGCGAGAGCAAAGTCCCGAGCGAGCACTCGACTCAGTGCAATGCACCCGGAAGGACGCTCTCGCTCGCCTTTCAAGGAGCGATTCCTAACAGCAGAAGCAGCAGAGGCACAAACTGCACGACGAGAGGGGACAACGTAGAACACGTCTCTGTCCCGGCACATTTGCGTGTGCGATACTTCCCTCCGGCTCTTCGGGCCTTGCGAAGCTCTGTGTACTGCGAGCGCTGCTACTCGCAGCTGAGAAGGACCGTGGAGCTAGCGGCGAATTCGGAGAGCTCTTCGCTGCACTGCGCCGCTCGCAAGCGCCTTCGTTCTTCGCCTTCTGCCGTCCGGCGAGAGCTGAACTCCAGCGGTCAGTTGCAGCTCTGCCCAACAGCGTGTTCTCGGTTCTGCGGGCAAGCACGCCCTCTTGCCTTGGCCGCGAGAGCAAAGTCCCGAGCGAGCACTCGACTCAGTGCAATGCACCCGGAAGGACGCTCTCGCTCGCCTTTCAAGGAGCGATTCCTAACAGCAGAAGCAGCAGAGGCACAAACTGCACGACGAGAGGGGACAACGTAGAACACGTCTCTGTCCCGGCACATTTGCGTGTGCGATACTTCCCTCCGGCTCTTCGGGCCTTGCGAAGCTCTGTGTACTGCGAGCGCTGCTACTCGCAGCTGAGAAGGACCGTGGAGCTAGCGGCGAATTCGGAGAGCTCTTCGCTGCACTGCGCCGCTCGCAAGCGGCTTCGTTCTTCGCCTTCTGCCGTCCGGCGAGAGCTGAACTCCAGCGGTCAGTTGCAGCTCTGCCCAACAGCGTGTTCTCGGTTCTGCGGGCAAGCACGCCCTCTTGCCTTGGCCCCGAGAGCAAAGTCCCGAGCGAGCACTCGACTCAGTGCAATGCACCCGGAAGGACGCTCTCGCTCGCCTTTCAAGGAGCGATTCCTGACAGCAGAAGCAGCAGAGGCACAAACTGCACGACGAGAGGGGACACCGTAGAACACGTCTCTGTCCCGGCACATTTGCGTGTGCGATACTTCCCTCCGGCTCTTCGGGCCTTGCGAAGCTCTGTGTACTGCGAGCGCTGCTACTCGCAGCTGAGAAGGACCGTGGAGCTAGCGGCGAATTCGGAGAGCTCTTCGCTGCACTGCGCCGCTCGCAAGCGGCTTCGTTCTTCGCCTTCTGCCGTCCGGCGAGAGCTGAACTCCAGCGGTCAGCTGCAGCTCTGCCCAACAGCGTGTTCTCGGTTCTGCGGGCAAGCACGCCCTCTTGCCTTGGCCGCGAGAGCAAAGTCCCGAGCGAGCACTCGACTCAGTGCAATGCACCCGGAAGGACGCTCTCGCTCGCCTTTCAAGGAGCGATTCCTGACAGCAGAAGCAGCAGAGGCACAAACTGCACGACGAGAGGGGACAACGTAGAACACGTCTCTGTCCCGGCACATTTGCGTGTGCGATACTTCCCTCCGGCTCTTCGGGCCTTGCGAAGCTCTGTGTACTGCGAGCGCTGCTACTCGCAGCTGAGAAGGACCGTGGAGCTAGCGGCGAATTCGGAGAGCTCTTCGCTGCACTGCGCCGCTCGCAAGCGGCTTCGTTCTTCGCCTTCTGCCGTCCGGCGAAGGCTGAACTCCAGCGGTCAGCTGCAGCTCTGCCCAACAGCGTGTTCTCGGTTCTGCGGGCAAGCACGCCCTCTTGCCTTGGCCGCGAGAGCAAAGTCCCGAGCGAGCACTCGACTCAGTGCAATGCACCCGGAAGGACGCTCTCGCTCGCCTTTCAAGGAGCGATTCCTGACAGCAGAAGCAGCAGAGGCACAAACTGCACGACGAGAGGGGACAACGTAGAACACGTCTCTGTCCCGGCACATTTGCGTGTGCGATACTTCCCTCCGGCTCTTCGGGCCTTGCGAAGCTCTGTGTACTGCGAGCGCTGCTACTCGCAGCTGAGAAGGACCGTGGAGCTAGCGGCGAATTCGGAGAGCTCTTCGCTGCACTGCGCCGCTCGCAAGCGCCTTCGTTCTTCGCCTTCTGCCGTCCGGCGAGAGCTGAACTCCAGCGGTCAGTTGCAGCTCTGCCCAACAGCGTGTTCTCGGTTCTGCGGGCAAGCACGCCCTCTTGCCTTGGCCCCGAGAGCAAAGTCCCGAGCGAGCACTCGACTCAGTGCAATGCACCCGGAAGGACGCTCTCGCTCGCCTTTCAAGGAGCGATTCCTAACAGCAGAAGCAGCAGAGGCACAAACTGCACGACGAGAGGGGACAACGTAGAACACGTCTCTGTCCCGGCACATTTGCGTGTGCGATACTTCCCTCCGGCTCTTCGGGCCTTGCGAAGCTCTGTGTACTGCGAGCGCTGCTACTCGCAGCTGAGAAGGACCGTGGAGCTAGCGGCGAATTCGGAGAGCTCTTCGCTGCACTGCGCCGCTCGCAAGCGGCTTCGTTCTTCGCCTTCTGCCGTCCGGCGAGAGCTGAACTCCAGCGGTCAGCTGCAGCTCTGCCCAACAGCGTGTTCTCGGTTCTGCGGGCAAGCACGCCCTCTTGCCTTGGCCCCGAGAGCAAAGTCCCGAGCGAGCACTCGACTCAGTGCAATGCACCCGGAAGGACGCTCTCGCTCGCCTTTCAAGGAGCGATTCCTAACAGCAGAAGCAGCAGAGGCACAAACTGCACGACGAGAGGGGACAACGTAGAACACGTCTCTGTCCCGGCACATTTGCGTGTGCGATACTTCCCTCCGGCTCTTCGGGCCTTGCGAAGCTCTGTGTACTGCGAGCGCTGCTACTCGCAGCTGAGAAGGACCGTGGAGCTAGCGGCGAATTCGGAGAGCTCTTCGCTGCACTGCGCCGCTCGCAAGCGGCTTCGTTCTTCGCCTTCTGCCGTCCGGCGAGAGCTGAACTCCAGCGGTCAGCTGCAGCTCTGCCCAACAGCGTGTTCTCGGTTCTGCGGGCAAGCACGCCCTCTTGCCTTGGCCCCGAGAGCAAAGTCCCGAGCGAGCACTCGACTCAGTGCAATGCACCCGGAAGGACGCTCTCGCTCGCCTTTCAAGGAGCGATTCCTGACAGCAGAAGCAGCAGAGGCACAAACTGCACGACGAGAGGGGACACCGTAGAACACGTCTCTGTCCCGGCACATTTTCGTGTGCGATACTTCCCTCCGGCTCTTCGGGCCTTGCGAAGCTCTGTGTACTGCGAGCGCTGCTACTCGCAGCTGAGAAGGACCGTGGAGCTAGCGGCGAATTCGGAGAGCTCTTCGCTGCACTGCGCCGCTCGCAAGCGGCTTCGTTCTTCGCCTTCTGCCGTCCGGCGAAGGCTGAACTCCAGCGGTCAGCTGCAGCTCTGCCCAACAGCGTGTTCTCGGTTCTGCGGGCAAGCACGCCCTCTTGCCTTGGCCCCGAGAGCAAAGTCCCGAGCGAGCACTCGACTCAGTGCAATGCACCCGGAAGGACGCTCTCGCTCGCCTTTCAAGGAGCGATTCCTGACAGCAGAAGCAGCAGAGGCACAAACTGCACGACGAGAGGGGACAACGTAGAACACGTCTCTGTCCCGGCACATTTGCGTGTGCGATACTTCCCTCCGGCTCTTCGGGCCTTGCGAAGCTCTGTGTACTGCGAGCGCTGCTACTCGCAGCTGAGATGGACCGTGGAGCTAGCGGCGAATTCGGAGAGCTCTTCGCTGCACTGCGCCGCTCGCAAGCGGCTTCGTTCTTCGCCTTCTGCCGTCCGGCGAGAGCTGAACTCCAGCGGTCAGCTGCAGCTCTGCCCAACAGCGTGTTCTCGGTTCTGCGGGCAAGCACGCCCTCTTGCCTTGGCCCCGAGAGCAAAGTCCCGAGCGAGCACTCGACTCAGTGCAATGCACCCGGAAGGACGCTCTCGCTCGCCTTTCAAGGAGCGATTCCTGACAGCAGAAGCAGCAGAGGCACAAACTGCACGACGAGAGGGGACACCGTAGAACACGTCTCTGTCCCGGCACATTTGCGTGTGCGATACTTCCCTCCGGCTCTTCGGGCCTTGCGAAGCTCTGTGTACTGCGAGAGCAGCTACTCGCAGCTGAGAAGGACCGTGGAGCTAGCGGCGAATTCGGAGAGCTCTTCGCTGCACTGCGCCGCTCGCAAGCGCCTTCGTTCTTCGCCTTCTGCCGTCCGGCGAGAGCTGAACTCCAGCGGTCAGTTGCAGCTCTGCCCATCAGCGTGTTCTCGGTTCTGCGGGCAAGCACGCCCTCTTGCCTTGGCCGCGAGAGCAAATTCCCGAGCGAGCACTCGACTCAGTGCAATGCACCCGGAAGGACGCTCTCGCTCGCCTTTCAAGGAGCGATTCCTAACAGCAGAAGCAGCAGAGGCACAAACTGCACGACGAGAGGGGACACCGTAGAACACGTCTCTGTCCCGGCACATTTGCGTGTGCGATACTTCCCTCCGGCTCTTCGGGCCTTGCGAAGCTCTGTGTACTGCGAGAGCAGCTACTCGCAGCTGAGAAGGACCGTGGAGCTAGCGGCGAATTCGGAGAGCTCTTCGCTGCACTGCGCCGCTCGCAAGCGACTTCGTTCTTCGCCTTCTGCCGTCCGGCGAGAGCTGAACTCCAGCGGTCAGTTGCAGCTCTGCCCAACAGCGTGTTCTCGGTTCTGCGGGCAAGCACGCCCTCTTGCCTTGGCCGCGAGAGCAAAGTCCCGAGCGAGCACTCGACTCAGTGCAATGCACCCGGAAGGACGCTCTCGCTCGCCTTTCAAGGAGCGATTCCTGACAGCAGAAGCAGCAGAGGCACAAACTGCACGACGAGAGGGGACAACGTAGAACACGTCTCTGTCCCGGCACATTTGCGTGTGCGATACTTCCCTCCGGCTCTTCGGGCCTTGCGAAGCTCTGTGTACTGCGAGAGCAGCTACTCGCAGCTGAGAAGGACCGTGGAGCTAGCGGCGAATTCGGAGAGCTCTTCGCTGCACTGCGCCGCTCGCAAGCGACTTCGTTCTTCGCCTTCTGCCGTCCGGCGAGAGCTGAACTCCAGCGGTCAGTTGCAGCTCTGCCCAACAGCGTGTTCTCGGTTCTGCGGGCAAGCACGCCCTCTTGCCTTGGCCGCGAGAGCAAAGTCCCGAGCGAGCACTCGACTCAGTGCAATGCACCCGGAAGGACGCTCTCGCTCGCCTTTCAAGGAGCGATTCCTGACAGCAGAAGCAGCAGAGGCACAAACTGCACGACGAGAGGGGACAACGTAGAACACGTCTCTGTCCCGGCACATTTGCGTGTGCGATACTTCCCTCCGGCTCTTCGGGCCTTGCGAAGCTCTGTGTACTGCGAGAGCAGCTACTCGCAGCTGAGAAGGACCGTGGAGCTAGCGGCGAATTCGGAGAGCTCTTCGCTGCACTGCGCCGCTCGCAAGCGACTTCGTTCTTCGCCTTCTGCCGTCCGGCGAGAGCTGAACTCCAGCGGTCAGTTGCAGCTCTGCCCAAGAGCGTGTTCTCGGTTCTGCGGGCAAGCACGCCCTCTTGCCTTGGCCGCGAGAGCAAAGTCCCGAGCGAGCACTCGACTCAGTGCAATGCACCCGGAAGGACGCTCTCGCTCGCCTTTCAAGGAGCGATTCCTGACAGCAGAAGCAGCAGAGGCACAAACTGCACGACGAGAAGGGACAACGTAGAACACGTCTCTGTCCCGGCACATTTGCGTGTGCGATACTTCCCTCCGGCTCTTCGGGCCTTGCGAAGCTCTGTGTACTGCGAGAGCAGCTACTCGCAGCTGAGAAGGACCGTGGAGCTAGCGGCGAATTCGGAGAGCTCTTCGCTGCACTGCGCCGCTCGCAAGCGCCTTCGTTCTTCGCCTTCTGCCGTCCGGCGAGAGCTGAACTCCAGCGGTCAGCTGCAGCTCTGCCCAACAGCGTGTTCTCGGTTCTGCGGGCAAGCACGCCCTCTTGCCTTGGCCCCGAGAGCAAAGTCCCGAGCGAGCACTCGACTCAGTGCAATGCACCCGGAAGGACGCTCTCGCTCGCCTTTCAAGGAGCGATTCCTGACAGCAGAAGCAGCAGAGGCACAAACTGCACGACGAGAGGGGACACCGTAGAACACGTCTCTGTCCCGGCACATTTGCGTGTGCGATACTTCCCTCCGGGTCTTCGGGCCTTGCGAAGCTCTGTGTACTGCGAGAGCAGCTACTCGCAGCTGAGAAGGACCGTGGAGCTAGCGGCGAATTCGGAGAGCTCTTCGCTGCACTGCGCCGCTCGCAAGCGCCTTCGTTCTTCGCCTTCTGCCGTCCGGCGAGAGCTGAACTCCAGCGGTCAGTTGCAGCTCTGCCCAACAGCGTGTTCTCGGTTCTGCGGGCAAGCACGCCCTCTTGCCTTGGCCGCGAGAGCAAAGTCCCGAGCGAGCACTCGACTCAGTGCAATGCACCCGGAAGGACGCTCTCGCTCGCCTTTCAAGGAGCGATTCCTAACAGCAGAAGCAGCAGAGGCACAAACTGCACGACGAGAGGGGACACCGTAGAACACGTCTCTGTCCCGGCACATTTGCGTGTGCGATACTTCCCTCCGGGTCTTCGGGCCTTGCGAAGCTCTGTGTACTGCGAGAGCAGCTACTCGCAGCTGAGAAGGACCGTGGAGCTAGCGGCGAATTCGGAGAGCTCTTCGCTGCACTGCGCCGCTCGCAAGCGCCTTCGTTCTTCGCCTTCTGCCGTCCGGCGAGAGCTGAACTCCAGCGGTCAGTTGCAGCTCTGCCCAACAGCGTGTTCTCGGTTCTGCGGGCAAGCACGCCCTCTTGCCTTGGCCGCGAGAGCAAAGTCCCGAGCGAGCACTCGACTCAGTGCAATGCACCCGGAAGGACGCTCTCGCTCGCCTTTCAAGGAGCGATTCCTAACAGCAGAAGCAGCAGAGGCACAAACTGCACGACGAGAGGGGACAACGTAGAACACGTCTCTGTCCCGGCACATTTGCGTGTGCGATACTTCCCTCCGGCTCTTCGGGCCTTGCGAAGCTCTGTGTACTGCGAGCGCTGCTACTCGCAGCTGAGAAGGACCGTGGAGCTAGCGGCGAATTCGGAGAGCTCTTCGCTGCACTGCGCCGCTCGCAAGCGCCTTCGTTCTTCGCCTTCTGCCGTCCGGCGAGAGCTGAACTCCAGCGGTCAGTTGCAGCTCTGCCCAACAGCGTGTTCTCGGTTCTGCGGGCAAGCACGCCCTCTTGCCTTGGCCGCGAGAGCAAAGTCCCGAGCGAGCACTCGACTCAGTGCAATGCACCCGGAAGGACGCTCTCGCTCGCCTTTCAAGGAGCGATTCCTAACAGCAGAAGCAGCAGAGGCACAAACTGCACGACGAGAGGGGACAACGTAGAACACGTCTCTGTCCCGGCACATTTGCGTGTGCGATACTTCCCTCCGGCTCTTCGGGCCTTGCGAAGCTCTGTGTACTGCGAGCGCTGCTACTCGCAGCTGAGAAGGACCGTGGAGCTAGCGGCGAATTCGGAGAGCTCTTCGCTGCACTGCGCCGCTCGCAAGCGGCTTCGTTCTTCGCCTTCTGCCGTCCGGCGAGAGCTGAACTCCAGCGGTCAGTTGCAGCTCTGCCCAACAGCGTGTTCTCGGTTCTGCGGGCAAGCACGCCCTCTTGCCTTGGCCGCGAGAGCAAAGTCCCGAGCGAGCACTCGACTCAGTGCAATGCACCCGGAAGGACGCTCTCGCTCGCCTTTCAAGGAGCGATTCCTAACAGCAGAAGCAGCAGAGGCACAAACTGCACGACGAGAGGGGACAACGTAGAACACGTCTCTGTCCCGGCACATTTGCGTGTGCGATACTTCCCTCCGGCTCTTCGGGCCTTGCGAAGCTCTGTGTACTGCGAGAGCAGCTACTCGCAGCTGAGAAGGACCGTGGAGCTAGCGGCGAATTCGGAGAGCTCTTCGCTGCACTGCGCCGCTCGCAAGCGGCTTCGTTCTTCGCCTTCTGCCGTCCGGCGAGAGCTGAACTCCAGCGGTCAGTTGCAGCTCTGCCCAACAGCGTGTTCTCGGTTCTGCGGGCAAGCACGCCCTCTTGCCTTGGCCGCGAGAGCAAAGTCCCGAGCGAGCACTCGACTCAGTGCAATGCACCCGGAAGGACGCTCTCGCTCGCCTTTCAAGGAGCGATTCCTAACAGCAGAAGCAGCAGAGGCACAAACTGCACGACGAGAGGGGACAACGTAGAACACGTCTCTGTCCCGGCACATTTGCGTGTGCGATACTTCCCTCCGGCTCTTCGGGCCTTGCGAAGCTCTGTGTACTGCGAGAGCAGCTACTCGCAGCTGAGAAGGACCGTGGAGCTAGCGGCGAATTCGGAGAGCTCTTCGCTGCACTGCGCCGCTCGCAAGCGGCTTCGTTCTTCGCCTTCTGCCGTCCGGCGAGAGCTGAACTCCAGCGGTCAGCTGCAGCTCTGCCCAACAGCGTGTTCTCGGTTCTGCGGGCAAGCACGCCCTCTTGCCTTGGCCGCGAGAGCAAAGTCCCGAGCGAGCACTCGACTCAGTGCAATGCACCCGGAAGGACGCTCTCGCTCGCCTTTCAAGGAGCGATTCCTAACAGCAGAAGCAGCAGAGGCACAAACTGCACGACGAGAGGGGACAACGTAGAACACGTCTCTGTCCCGGCACATTTGCGTGTGCGATACTTCCCTCCGGCTCTTCGGGCCTTGCGAAGCTCTGTGTACTGCGAGCGCTGCTACTCGCAGCTGAGAAGGACCGTGGAGCTAGCGGCGAATTCGGAGAGCTCTTCGCTGCACTGCGCCGCTCGCAAGCGGCTTCGTTCTTCGCCTTCTGCCGTCCGGCGAGAGCTGAACTCCAGCGGTCAGTTGCAGCTCTGCCCAACAGCGTGTTCTCGGTTCTGCGGGCAAGCACGCCCTCTTGCCTTGGCCGCGAGAGCAAAGTCCCGAGCGAGCACTCGACTCAGTGCAATGCACCCGGAAGGACGCTCTCGCTCGCCTTTCAAGGAGCGATTCCTAACAGCAGAAGCAGCAGAGGCACAAACTGCACGACGAGAGGGGACAACGTAGAACACGTCTCTGTCCCGGCACATTTGCGTGTGCGATACTTCCCTCCGGCTCTTCGGGCCTTGCGAAGCTCTGTGTACTGCGAGAGCAGCTACTCGCAGCTGAGAAGGACCGTGGAGCTAGCGGCGAATTCGGAGAGCTCTTCGCTGCACTGCGCCGCTCGCAAGCGGCTTCGTTCTTCGCCTTCTGCCGTCCGGCGAGAGCTGAACTCCAGCGGTCAGTTGCAGCTCTGCCCAACAGCGTGTTCTCGGTTCTGCGGGCAAGCACGCCCTCTTGCCTTGGCCGCGAGAGCACAGTCCCGAGCGAGCACTCGACTCAGTGCAATGCACCCGGAAGGACGCTCTCGCTCGCCTTTCAAGGAGCGATTCCTAACAGCAGAAGCAGCAGAGGCACAAACTGCACGACGAGAGGGGACAACGTAGAACACGTCTCTGTCCCGGCACATTTGCGTGTGCGATACTTCCCTCCGGCTCTTCGGGCCTTGCGAAGCTCTGTGTACTGCGAGCGCTGCTACTCGCAGCTGAGAAGGACCGTGGAGCTAGCGGCGAATTCGGAGAGCTCTTCGCTGCACTGCGCCGCTCGCAAGCGCCTTCGTTCTTCGCCTTCTGCCGTCCGGCGAGAGCTGAACTCCAGCGGTCAGTTGCAGCTCTGCCCAACAGCGTGTTCTCGGTTCTGCGGGCAAGCACGCCCTCTTGCCTTGGCCGCGAGAGCAAAGTCCCGAGCGAGCACTCGACTCAGTGCAATGCACCCGGAAGGACGCTCTCGCTCGCCTTTCAAGGAGCGATTCCTAACAGCAGAAGCAGCAGAGGCACAAACTGCACGACGAGAGGGGACAACGTAGAACACGTCTCTGTCCTGGCACATTTGCGTGTGCGATACTTCCCTCCGGCTCTTCGGGCCTTGCGAAGCTCTGTGTACTGCGAGCGCTGCTACTCGCAGCTGAGAAGGACCGTGGAGCTAGCGGCGAATTCGGAGAGCTCTTCGCTGCACTGCGCCGCTCGCAAGCGCCTTCGTTCTTCGCCTTCTGCCGTCCGGCGAAGGCTGAACTCCAGCGGTCAGTTGCAGCTCTGCCCAACAGCGTGTTCTCGGTTCTGCGGGCAAGCACGCCCTCTTGCCTTGGCCGCGAGAGCAAAGTCCCGAGCGAGCACTCGACTCAGTGCAATGCACCCGGAAGGACGCTCTCGCTCGCCTTTCAAGGAGCGATTCCTAACAGCAGAAGCAGCAGAGGCACAAACTGCACGACGAGAGGGGACAACGTAGAACACGTCTCTGTCCTGGCACATTTGCGTGTGCGATACTTCCCTCCGGCTCTTCGGGCCTTGCGAAGCTCTGTGTACTGCGAGCGCTGCTACTCGCAGCTGAGAAGGACCGTGGAGCTAGCGGCGAATTCGGAGAGCTCTTCGCTGCACTGCGCCGCTCGCAAGCGGCTTCGTTCTTCGCCTTCTGCCGTCCGGCGAGAGCTGAACTCCAGCGGTCAGTTGCAGCTCTGCCCAACAGCGTGTTCTCGGTTCTGCGGGCAAGCACGCCCTCTTGCCTTGGCCCCGAGAGCAAAGTCCCGAGCGAGCACTCGACTCAGTGCAATGCACCCGGAAGGACGCTCTCGCTCGCCTTTCAAGGAGCGATTCCTAACAGCAGAAGCAGCAGAGGCACAAACTGCACGACGAGAGGGGACAACGTAGATCACGTCTCTGTCCCGGCACATTTTCGTGTGCGATACTTCCCTCCGGCTCTTCGGGCCTTGCGAAGCTCTGTGTACTGCGAGCGCTGCTACTCGCAGCTGAGAAGGACCGTGGAGCTAGCGGCGAATTCGGAGAGCTCTTCGCTGCACTGCGCCGCTCGCAAGCGCCTTCGTTCTTCGCCTTCTGCCGTCCGGCGAGAGCTGAACTCCAGCGGTCAGTTGCAGCTCTGCCCAACAGCGTGTTCTCGGTTCTGCGGGCAAGCACGCCCTCTTGCCTTGGCCCCGAGAGCAAAGTCCCGAGCGAGCACTCGACTCAGTGCAATGCACCCGGAAGGACGCTCTCGCTCGTCTTTCAAGGAGCGATTCCTAACAGCAGAAGCAGCAGAGGCACAAACTGCACGACGAGAGGGGACAACGTAGAACACGTCTCTGTCCTGGCACATTTGCGTGTGCGATACTTCCCTCCGGCTCTTCGGGCCTTGCGAAGCTCTGTGTACTGCGAGCGCTGCTACTCGCAGCTGAGAAGGACCGTGGAGCTAGCGGCGAATTCGGAGAGCTCTTCGCTGCACTGCGCCGCTCGCAAGCGGCTTCGTTCTTCGCCTTCTGCCGTCCGGCGAGAGCTGAACTCCAGCGGTCAGTTGCAGCTCTGCCCAACAGCGTGTTCTCAGTTCTGCGGGCAAGCACGCCCTCTTGCCTTGGCCGCGAGAGCAAAGTCCCGAGCGAGCACTCGACTCAGTGCAATGCACCCGGAAGGACGCTCTCGCTCGCCTTTCAAGGAGCGATTCCTAACAGCAGAAGCAGCAGAGGCACAAACTGCACGACGAGAGGGGACAACGTAGAACACGTCTCTGTCCTGGCACATTTGCGTGTGCGATACTTCCCTCCGGGTCTTCGGGCCTTGCGAAGCTCTGTGTACTGCGAGCGCTGCTACTCGCAGCTGAGAAGGACCGTGGAGCTAGCGGCGAATTCGGAGAGCGCTGAGCACGTAGTCAAGAAGCGAGACGTGTCCCTGCAACGCGGTGCTAATAGCAGCTTCCTCGCGGCGGGGGCGAGCTCCGGCCACAAGACATTCTCGTCCTGGCAACGGATCTCTGTGACGGGGGTAGGCGAAAAGCTTTCGTTTTCCATTCGAACTGCGAGAGAGGCAGACTGTTGCACGGAGCTCTGAGAACAAAGGTGCACGCCCTAGGCGGACTTGGGCAGAAGCAGCGTTCTCTAGCTCTTGGCTGCCGGCGCACTTGTGGTTGTGTGGCGCCCTTGCAGCGGCTTCTGGCCGCCGGCCAGTGAAAGCGGCTCCACGCTTTGGCGAGGGCGGTGAACGAAGCAGCACTCGTCCCGTGCTTGTGTGCACCACGTTACAGGCTACTAGGAGAGGAAGGTGGTTGACTCTCGCTTGCCTTCCCAAGTGCCCTTAGCAGTCGGAAGGAGCAAGCTGAAGCACTGCTGCTTGTGCTGCTCCTTGGTTCCCTTGCAGCCCGCTGTGAAAGCATTGGCGGTCGCTTCTAGGCGCCGAGTTGCACACAGCACCACTGTAAGTGCCGCGGAGAAGGGAAATCCAGAGTGCAGCGAGGAGCTGGACGTGGCTTACGTGCAGTAAGGAGAAGGTGAACCTAGGCACTGCCTCTTCAATCTGGCCGCCTCTGCTCTGGTAGCAACTTTTGCAAGTCGGCAGAGGGAGCTGCGAGTATGTAGAACGGTGGGCAGCGAGACGCCGTGTGTTATGCGCCCTTTCAGGGCTGCTGCCAGGGTGCTACTTTAAGAACGCCTTCTTCTTCCTCGCGTCCTTCCTCCACTATAGTCTCCTGGATTCACCTGAGACTCTTCCTAGGCATCTCCCTGATCCTTTTTGCAATGAGTCTCACATCATTCTCCTGAAGAAACTGTCTGCTTATGGTTTGCATGGGTGGGCTGTTTGCTGGGTGACAAACTGGGTGATGGCCAGGCCCACAGAGTGGTGGGAAATAGAGTTCATCCAGCTGGTCCCCAAGGCTCAGTCTTGGGCCCAGTCCTGTTTAATATCTTGCTCAGTGTTCTGGACAAGGGCATAGAGTACACGCCCAGGAAGTTCACAGATGATGCAAAATTGGCTGGTAGTGTTTTTTTCTTCTGGAGGACAGCAGGCTCTGCTTCTTCTTCCTCCTGTTCTGAGGTCGCTGCTCCCTCTTCATCCCTCATTAAGTGTGCTGATTTTGTCACTTGGATGAGAAAACAAACAATTTTAGCAACAATACTAGTGGCAGGGTACAAGAAAGGAAGAGTTCACACGAATCCCCCCCCCCCCGCCCAACAACAGAAAATACCTGATGGCTCCTCTGCCCAGCTTACTGACTACACCGGAACCCATTGTCCCCCAAAGATACTCCCTTCTCCCTTCCCCCAGCCATGATGTGAGATGGAATAGAATAACTAAGATTAAGATTCTCCCTATGGAACTCCATCATACTTCGATTCTGGGAAAAAAAATTTCTTGAAGTTCTATCATTTCAGATCATTTGAATTTGAATTTGCATACTAAAAAGTCTAGCCAGAAACTCATGACAATATTAATAGCCCATTCTAGAATGTCCGAGATGATAGACACTTCTTTCAAGAGAATGTGATACCTCACGTGACTTCTCCAGAATTTAAATGAACAGCGGGAGTAGTCTACAAGATTCTTGCTGCCATCTGGATTTCCTGGTATTTGGCTGGTCTATGTAAACCAACCAGCTATTCAGCAGAGGGAATATTAGTGTGATACTTGATGGTATGTGAGATGGAACACAGTAATTTATGGCTTTTTGCATAGTGATGAAGCTGTAAAGAAAGCTCCGTAATGCTCAGACAAGGAGGCTGCTGGACTTCAAGCAGCAAAGGCCCAAAACGAACCAGTGAAAAGGTGTCATTGAAAAAAAAAAAAAAAAGCCAGGTGGGGAGCAAAGTGATACTTAAGGGCAGTTTACTGAAAGAGGGAATCTAGTGAAAAAAAAAGTCCAAGAGTGAAGGAATAACAGAGAAAATGAAACTAAGGAAGGAAATCAATCTCAGCTAATCATTTCAGAAGCTAACAAGTTGTCATTGCAATGATGCATAAAGTGAGAAAAAATAAATATGTCTGCGCCAAAATCTGAAATATGAACTTTACTGCATTCTGTCTTCCACGGAATCATACAACAGTCTGTGATTAAAGATCATGTAGTCCAACTTCCTTGCCAGGTAGATCTTACAGTAGATCAAATTGCTCAAGACTAGCCAAACTGATAAGGAGCACTCTCAATGATGGGGCATCCACAACTTCTCTGGAACACCCGTTTGAGTGTCTCACCAGCTTCATTGTAGAAAAGTTTTTCCTTTTAGCCAATCTAAACCTAGTCTCAGTTTGAAAGCATGGCCCCTTATCCTGTCTCTGCAAACTTTCCTAAAAAGTCTTTCTCCATTTGTCTTATACCCTCTTTACATATTCAAAGGCCACAATACTGTCTCTCCAGAAACCTCTCTTCTCCAGGCTAAAAGATCCTACTTTTCACAAGAACCAGGTCATAAACTGAGATGGAAGACATCTCAGGAGATCAGATCATCCAACAGCTCAGCGTAAGAATAGCTCTGAAGTCAGATCAACTAGCTTAGGGCTGTGTCTGTTTGAATTTTGAAAATTAGCAGGACTTGAAATGCTTCAAGGAAGAGAACTCTGGGTGGCTCCAGAAACAGCCTGAGAAACTCGAGCAAACTCGAAACCTCAGAAACTACCACTGCTTTCTCTCCCTCAGCCCAAGCAGTCCCAAAGAAGAAGTGTTCCCAGCAGGCTGGGATAGCACACATATACACTACATATACGTGACAGGCATCGCCAGCAGCCACATCCTGCTCCTTTCTGTGGCTGGCAAGAGTGAGACTGGATGTTTACATGTGGGCAACCTGGGTCCCTCCAGCAGCTCACACACTCAGCCTGCCCAGTGACCCCACTGAATTCCAGTATTAGCAGTGTGCCAAGGCCACAGCACTATTCTGCTTGCTGGCACAGACCATCACACGCCTCCTAAATCAGTCAGGACTCCCCTGGTCCCACAGCCAGCACCCCACTTGCCCTCCGCCAGGCCACTGCCATTGTTCACCAACTTCTCCACTTTGATCTTTGCTGGTGCTCTCAACACTGGCACACCCAGATGTTCTGCAGCTGTTGTCTCCTGGTGGAAAGGACTTGTAAAGCCATGTTTCCTAACAGGACTTCCACAACCTTTCAAAGCAACCTTTACTGGGGTATGAACAATCTCATTCAAATGTCAACATTTCTTTTCCCGTATGTGAAATCAGAATTTCCTTCTTCCGGGCATGCCCAAAACAAGGCACAAACTACATTGTGCCTTCTGTTTCACATGCTGACTCGTTTGTAAACAATGCTAGGAGAATACCTGTTTTGATCCAAGCTAATCTCTGGCCCTTATAGTGCTTTCGGTAGTTAGTTTTGCTTTGTTATTTACTTGATGTCCCATTGAATTGTTGAATCATAAACAGACTACCTGTCTGTATAGCAGCATAGCAGTGATGAATAAATGCAAGAGAAGGAGCAAGGTGATTGTTTGCTAGACTCTTCCTAGAAACTGAGAAATCTGTTACTTAATGCTGACCACAGCAGATGGAGGAAGCATCCTACATGATGTCAAAGCAATGAAGCTGTAATCACTTTTATGATTACAGTCAAGGCACTGCTTTTGCCACCATAAGTGGAGTGCAGGGAATCTTAAAAGACGACACTCTAACTGTTGTCCATGCTCACTGAGAAAATAATGCTTTTACAGCAGAGCAGGTCTCACCGCAGCTAAATCATGGCTTCAACTGTACACCGCCTTCAAAAAGCCCACAAAAACACAAATGAAAGGATTTGGAACCCAAGGGAATCTCGGATTGTGACATCAGCTCACTCTGGATTCTTTCCAAATTCTCAATTCCATTTTCTTCCGAGCCAATTTTCCCATCTAACTTGAGATGTAATTTATGGATTTCCAACACATCTAGTTACCTTAGAATTAGATTGCCACTAGCCAAAAAGACAGAAACAAGCAGTTAAGTGAAGACTGAAACCATGGGTGTTTAGAACAGCAAAACTTGGGCGAAACTATTCTTAAGAAAACCAAAACTTTTAGGACTTACCCATGTATTTTTGGAGGTGGAAAAAGTTTTACATCGAAAAGTCCCTAGGGAACTCTTTTCAGTGCCTGGAGAGCCGCTGTCGCTCGCCTTTCAAGGACCTATTCGCCACAGCAGAGGCAGCAGAGCACAAGATGGCCGACGAGAAGGGGCAGTGTAGAACTCTCTGTCTGTCTGTGTCTCTACTCAGTGTAGAACGTCTCTATCCTGGCACATTTTCGAGTGCGATACTTCCCTCCGGGTCTTCGGTCCTTGCGAAGCTCTATGTACTGTGAGCGCTGCTACTTGCAGCTGAGAAAGACCGTGGAGCTAGCGGCGAATTCGGAGAGCGCTGAGCACGTAGTCAAGAAGCGAGACGTGTCCCTGCAACGCGGTGCTAATAGCAGCTTCCTCGCGGCGGGGGCGAGCTCCGGCCACAAGGCATTCTCGTCCTGGCAACGGATCTCTGTGAAGGGGGTAGGCGAAAAGCTTTCGTTTTCCATTCGAACTGCGAGAGAGGCAGACTGTTGCACGGAGCTCTGAGAACAAAGGTGCACGCCCTAGGCGGGCTTGGGCAGAAGCAGCGTTCTCTAGCTCTTGGCTGCCGGCACACTGCTGGCTGTGTGGCGCCCCTGCAGCGGCTTCTGGCCGCCGGCAAGTGAAAGCAGCGCCAGGCGTGGGCGAGGGCGGTGAACGAAGCAGCACTCGTCCCGTGCTTGTGTGCACCACGTTACAGGCTACTAGGAGAGGAAGGTGGTTGACTCTCGCTTGCCCTCCCAAGTGCCCTTAGCAGTCGGAAGGAGCAAGCTGAAGCACTGCTGCTTGTGCTGCTCCTTGGTTCCCTTGCAGCCCGCTTTGAAAGCATTGGCGGTCGCTTCTAGGCGCCGAGTTGCACACAGCACCACGGTAAGTGCCGCGGAGAAGGGAAATCCAGAGTGCAGCGAGGAGCTGGACGTGGCTTACGTGCAGTAAGGAGAAGGTGAACCTAGGCACTGCCTCTTCAATCTGGCCGCCTCTGCTCTGGTAGCAACTTTTGCAAGTCGGCAGAGGGAGCCGCGAGTATGTAGAACGGAGGGCAGCGAGACGCCGTGTGTTATGCGCCTTTTCAGGGCTGCTGCCAGGGTGCTACTTTAAGAACGCCTTTTTCTTCCTCGCGTCCTTCTCGCTTCGCTCTAGCTGCATGGAGTACAGCACAGCGAAGGTGTGAGGAAGGGCTCTGCCCCAGCTTTTGCCCCGGCCTGCCTGTGCTGCGCCTTTAGCTGCACACGAGAACAACGGCATTTCTTACCCGCAAGGTAAAAAAGGCTTTAGTGTAGCCTTAGGAATGGCAAGTGCCTAGGCATTAAGTTGAGCGACCACGTATGAGGGAGTCTTTAGAGGTTTCCTCCCCCATGGCGCAGGTGTATTCTCATTCTCGTGCTGAACTGAAAAGTCCGGGCATGGCAAGACTGGCCTGCCTTGTGCAGAGACGAACACAAATGTGGGGCTATGATCCTCTGTGTTCGGAGCTCTGCTTCCGGGTGTGTGGGCCGCCATGAGCCCGCAGCAGCCGCCGAGGACAGTGTGGATTGTGGATGAGTCTGGGCTGGCCCCCCGCCCCCCCGTTGGTCTGACAGCGGCAGAAGTGGCGTAGGAGCGGCATCGCCTGAGGGCCCCATGGGGGGCGGGAAGAGAGCCGGGAGTGACTCCGAGCGACACCGGAAGCGATATCCGTAGGGCCCGGAAGGCCAGCGTTGCCATCGAGTTTGGCCGGTAGGAGGCGTCTAAGGTGCTTTGAAAGGTGGAGCTTCTTTGCTCTAGGACAGTCTGGGAGAGCTGAGGGTGTCCAATCTGGAGAACAGAAGGCTCCAGGGAGATCTTCGAGCCCCTTGCAGTGCCTGCTGGGGCTCCAAGATAGCTGGGGAGGGACTTTGGAAAAGGGTCTGGACTCGCAGGACAAGGGGGAATAGCTTCAAACTGCCAGAGGGCTGGGATAGATGGGATATTGGAAAGGAATTCTTCCTTGGGTGGGTGCTGAGGCACATGTTGCTCAAAGAGGCTGTGTAGGAGCCCCATGGCAGGAAGCGTCCAGGGCCAGGCTGGAGCGGACATGGAGCAACCTGGACTAGTGGAAAAGTGTCCCTGCCCGTGTCAGGATGTGGGAAGAAGATAATTTGTCTCTAAGGTCGCTTCCAGTCCAAACCATTCTGGGATTCTAGGATTCATGGAAGGCCCTTTTCCAAGTGAAGTGTTGTATCTCTTGGCTCCCAGCTTGTAGTTGCCGGTTCTTCTGGAAGCAGGCGTGGCGAAGCAGCTGTGATGAGCCATGGGTTCTCAATAGGACGAGTGTGATATATTTGCAGAGAGGAAGGCTGCAGACAGATCTTCAAGGTCCAGGTAAAACAAGCAAAGGATTGAATAGAAGCCAAAGATTGGTTGTGTTAGTCAGTTTGCTGGCTGTTGAAATGGCCCCAGGTAATTTTCAACATTTCTAATTTGGATTTGTTTGAGTAAAAAATGAATGTGTTACCTCCAGCTTAGGCTCTCCAATGCATCTCCATGTGCTCCCATCTCTTTGTTGTATATCGGGTTCTATTAACTGAAGACAGAATCATAACACAGTAGTAAAACATTTAGAGGTGTAGTTAGCCAGCTTCAGGAGTTTTCAACTCAGCTGTTGACTTTTCTGGTAACTGTAGGCAAGGCAACACAATCCAGTTACTCCACTTTTCCTCTCTGAGGAAAAGATGATTTTTTTTTTTTTTTTTTTCTCATTTTGAAAATAGCCTTGAATGAAGAGAGTTATGCACGTGGCATGTAGGATTCATTATTTTACCTTTCTCTTCTGTTGTCTTTCGCGTACTAGTCTTTTTAAAATTTTTTTGTCGCTGTTCTCCATTCAGTAGGTTTGAAAGAATTCTAATTGTTGAGATGATGGTTCTTTGAAGGCTCACTTAGCCCACCTTTTGGGTGAAGGAAAGAAGAAGACAAGGTCCTCTAGGAAGAGTAAAAAGCATACTTTCAAGAGACATTCAGAGATGTCTGCTGATGCCACGCAATTACCGTGTAATCAGCAGAAATGTGTTGGAAAAACACCCATCAGTGACTTCACAAGAAAGCCACACTCAAGACAGGTAAAGAACAGAAGCATAAAACCCCAAAGGTATGAAATGGACAGATTTTCATTGGGAATGAGCAACTCCTGAATTCTTGGTTCTAGAACTAGGGGCTTGTAATAAATAGACTGTCTCCTTGCCAAACGTAAACTTGGTGTCATGAACTGCTCACTGCCCGTTGAAGTGCAGGGCTAGTAGACTAATATTTGCCATGGCAGGCATATTGTATGGCTTTCCTGTTAAAAAGAAATTGGTTTTGCTCATAGCAATCTAGATATGTACCCAGTCTGACACCTATTTTTTAGGCTATATTTCCAAGTAAATGGCTTCCATGATGATGCAGTAAGTTTATGTCATGAACAGGAATGAAGTGATTGCATGCATCCTTTTTTACCCTAAGCCAGCTGCTGAGTAATGAGACAGAGACTCTCACTGACGCCAAGGAGTGCCCGTGCTTTTGGGAAAAGCACTGGGCAGATAAAGCCTATTTCCACATTTCTTGCTAGCGTCTCCTTCAAAGTTCATGGGTTTGTGCATCTTTTAGAGCTGTTCTAGATGTTCTTTGTAGTTTACATGTACTAAATGTAGCAGGTATTGCTTTCATGCCGTCCTACTAGATTTGAAGTTGGGATCTACTCAGGCTTCAATGTCTCAGAAGAAGCAACGTCGATTCTTTGAATTCTACTCTTGAACGTGAGAATGCTACTTATGTAGTTAATGAATTAATTAAATCGAATTCACTTGAATGGAAAAATTGTCTTGTTCATGTAGATTTTAACTTGGGAAATTGATATTTGAGTTCTACTTTTCATTGTTGTTGCTTTTCTGTATTCTTTGATTGCACAGATAGCAGATGTACTGACCAAGTATTGTGTGAAACTGGAGGAAATGTCCTTCCTCTTGGCAGCTGATGTTCACAAGCTCATTAACGCTAAGGCCATGGTAAATGTTTTACCTGGGGCAAGATAGCAGTCTGAATATTCCTAGAATGTCTTTCTTTCCCCAGATGAAATTCATTTTTTCTGCCTATCAATCACTGAAATATAGAAGAAATTTCTACTTGACGGGGTATTGGTTATCATTTGTGTTCTTTTCTCCCCTCATTTTCTGTAGAAGAGACAATTTTTGGTTTGTTTTTGCATGTTGTATGCTGCTTCTACTTCTGGTTTTGTTTTTTAATACACAGAATATAAACGGAGCACTGCTGGATAATGAGAGGGCAACTGCCAAGCTACTCTTGAATCGAATGAAATCAGAGCTTGAGAAAGAAAAATGGCATCAACTGAAATGGCAAGGGACTGGAAGCTCATGCAAAAGAAGTGTGGAGTTCAGAGTTTCAGGTCAGAAATTTGGCAGTCTTCTTTTGGACAATGAGCAACACCAAGAGGCTAGTGTTCACTTTTGGTTTCTGTTAAAGTAATACTTGATCATTTTTTCTTTCTACGTGATACCACGTATGATATCACATATATCATGTGATTCCATTCTACATATCTACTTTCCATCCTGCAGAGAATTTATGGCAAGTGAAGAAATACAGAATCCCCCAACTGTGAATATGGAAATGGAAAAGTTGATAAAGGAGCAGATGGTACTCAGTGAAGAGAGACTGAAGGTTTTGCAATATATCGGGTATGGCAAAAGAGGGTATAGCATAAAGGAAAACAATTGTTGCTGGAGTTAATGAAGGACTTGGCTACAAAATGCACTTTGCTTCCTGTCAATGTGTGATTGCTAAATGCAGCAGTAAGGCAGGGTCTACATCTATTTCTGTACAGCTCTTTTGAATGGAAAAAATGCATTCTTGATTTTCAGTGCCCCAGCTACACTTAATAGGTGGCGATCAGGCTCTAAAAATGGAGGAATGCAGAAGTAAATCTCGAAACATAGCAGAAATGGGCAAAGAGGGGTGGAGAGCTAGAACTTGGTGTTTTTGTCAAGGCATTTTTTTCTCCATGGCGTGGGATTTTATTTGCGGAATAAATGAAGAGAGGAGTCTGGATAGAAATCTAACGTTGCTACGTTTGAATATCCATCCTGAACACAAGACACATTGGTGTGGGTGCAATGCATTACGATCTTTACAGGGAGGTTTTTTACGGTGGATGTAGGAACCAGGTAGATGACAGTTAGTTCCTTATCGGGCAGTAAACAGTTGGCCTTGAACAACAACAATCTCAGGTTTATTTTCATTGCCAAGATGGCTGTAAATAAAAGAACGCCCAGTAGTATGGATATTCGGATTCATAATTTTATATTTGAAGTACTGACTGGTTTGTATTTTAGGATACCTGACTCTTGTTTCCTGCTTTGATAGCACCCTGTTGCCTCCAACACGTGCCAAATCTGATGGAAACGAATGGTGCAGAACTCTGGAGAATTGAAACAAAAGTCTAGGTAGGTCGGGAAATCCTAAGAACAGTCTGGAATTCAAGCAGTATTTTCTTTTCTCCTGGGCAACGATGAGGCAGACGGTTGCTTTGAGAGTGCATGTTTGCTCTATTCTTTGTTCCGTGTGTTGCCACATACCTTCTCAGTTGCTTGGAGGTGGCAGTAAGAGCCAAAGAAGCTGCCTGTGGCATGGCTTTCCTTTGGCCAGTACAAACACCTGTGCATGGGGAGATCTAGCAGGAACTGGCTCGGTTAGAATGAATCTGGGGGAAATCAAATGTTAATTTTGACGTGGATCCCTTCTCAGTCATACAAAAATACTCCTTTTTAACTCCTGGAGAAGAAGAGGGGAAGTATGAGAAGAAGAGGGGAAGTATTGGAGATACTTCCTTTCTCTGTGTCCTTGCAGCATGCCTTCCCGCTCTGTGTCTGCCTTCTCTTGCTCCAGAGCACATCCTGTTGGGATGTTTGTAGCCTGTATGGTAGCAAAGAAGTTGGTAGCGATTGTTAAGTACCTTGCTACTTTGAAGCGTAATGATAAACAGCTGTGTATGAAAATGTCTTGATTTCTTTGGCTGGTAATGTCTGGTGTCTGTAGGCACTGCTGGCATCTGTTCCGTGTGCTGAGATTCAGCACATGGCCTCTGTCATGTTTCCATGTCACACTGCACTGTGAAAGATGGGAATTTTGACTGTGGTCTGTTCCGTATCATTCAGACAGCCCTAATGTGGAGTGCGTGGAGAAAATGAGCATCCAGTATGAGCTGGTCGAGGGCAAATGTCAGGAGAAAGGGCAGATGTGCAAGTTGAGTGCCACAGCTTTTGGCTGTGATAGCCGTGGTCCAATGTGTCATTAAGAGTAAAGTGCGTCTGAGGATGCACCAGACAGTGAGATAACAAGTGGAATTCCTTTTTAACCTCCTCCTTACTCTGTTCAAAAAGTAAGCCATCCGTTTGGTTTCACAGTAGTAGTCGGTATTTGTGCTTGAAATGTGGAAAAGCCGTAACAAATGCCAGTAATGAAGGGAGTGCTGTCCTACATGAATGTGGAAGATGCAAGGAGCCTCAGCCCTTGTGCTAAATCTGTCTTATCTTGGGAAAGAAATTCCACCTCTGCCTCAATTTCTCCCTTTGTGTCCAACCAGATGGTATTGTTTAGTAATCTAATATGGCATGTGGGAGGCTGAATCTATCTCTGTCCATCACAAGAAAAGAAACACTACGTTTAGCCAGGCTCTCTGAAAGCCACACAGTATTTCTTCTGTGCATGTCAATAATTTGTTCTTCTTTTCCTTCAGATGACCCTGTTGGATGTGAACATTTGCACAGCAGAAGATGCTGAAGTTGTGCACTCCAACATGCTTCAGATGACTGAGAAACGAAAATGTAGGTTTGAAGAAGAAGTGGAGCACGTGGATGTACGTTTCTTTTATTTGATGACATATATCTTCATCACTCCTTGGGATTAGTCTGTTCTTCCTGTGCTCCCACCTGCAATGCCTTCTGCGTGGTAGGCTATTGATGTCACCTTAGAAAGAGGTCCATAGTGTGACAAAACACTCCAGAGAAACAGTTTGGTGTGGAAGAGTTTCATGTGGAAGTGTTCATAATTCTTGTGTTTATTATTTGTAATAGAAATAGATTGTATTTTTATGATCATTTCTATCTGAAATACATAGGATAGCGATGAATGACGTATGGCCCAGTCTGCTTAAGATCAGACTTCAGGAAGAGCTGGAAATGATCTCCCAAATGTCTTCCAATCTTTTCTATACATAAAAAAAGTCGGGCAGTTGTTTCTAAAGGGATAAATTATAGAATGTGATTTGGTGCTTTATGGTGCCAGAATAAACAGAAGTTTTGAGAATCCGCATTCTTACCAGTTTACTTGGAGACTGATTTTTTTTTACTCTCCAGATAGAAGACGCCATGTTGGATACCAGTCGTAAAATTCCAGGCAGCCTTTTATCATGTTACATATCCTCTTACTCATTCATTTCACCTTCCAGCAGTTTAGAAAGAACTTGTTCACTTGAATGTTTTTCTTTGGAGTGATTTGAAGGAGACGGCTAAATGGCCATAATCCAGGTAGAAACATAAAAACAAGGGTGTGCTATAAAGACAGGACTTCTTAATGCAAAGAGCCCTCTGAAATTCAAAATACCTGCTATAAAATTAAAAATGTAATCTTTGACTTTTAGATGGGAATTTCTCCTCTTCAGTTTCATTCTGTCAGGTGCATTTTTGCTAACTGCTTGATTCACGCTGAATGGACAGTCCTGTCTTATTGTTGGTATGGCAACAGCGATAGAGATCACTGCTGCTTTCTGTAGAAAGTGGCTGCAAGTTGCTATGACGAGATCTTGTGCAGGTCTAGAGTCTGATTGGATGTGAGGTTCTCATTGTTTCAGAACACCAACTTGGGGTGGCAGTGTCAGAGGTGTTCATTATCTAGGAAGATTTTCATAGGCGATGAGTTTTGCTGAGGTAGCTTTCTCTTCTGGGTGTAGAAGATATGTGCATAATTAACTTCCTTGAATCCTAAAGAGCTGGGGAGATTTTAGTATCTACGAAACCATTTTTACTAGCTTTTTTATGTGGCCTTAGATGATGAAAGTGATCTGGATACAATCTTAGAAAAAAGGCAAACGGTGAGCTGTGAGGAAGAGCTGAAGGAGTATTTGGAGAACACCCTTTCTTCTTGAGATCAACTTAGAACAAGGTATGAATTTGGTATGTTTTGTAAACTTAAAAGGTAGAGCATCTTTGAACATTGGTTGTACTACTTAGGCCTTGTTTTAATGCTGTTGTGTGAAGGTATGGAAAAAGAGTGCTTTTCACTTCATGTAAGAATATAGAATAATGTCCCTACTGAACAAGGTTAAGGCAAATAATGCCCACGGTTTAGGAATGGGACAAAGGAAGACTGCTATCATTCAAAAACCATAGCACATCAGTATTACTGTGCATACCGTCACATCCATGCCTTATTCAGAAGGTAAAAGTAGTAGTGCAGATTCTTGGATCACCGGAATCAGAAGTTGGTCTGCACCATCATCTCTTCACTCATAGATTTGATCTCATTCAAAGTTCTAGGAACTCAGACGTTTAAGACAGCCAAGCACCGGCAACTTTAAAAACCATCTAAAAATGGGTACAATACCGCTCTCCTTCCTGAAGATCTTAGCAGCAACTCTGAAGCCGTAGAGGAAGCAGCACTGTTCACACACCCAGGAGGTCTTTCCTACCTGCTCGATCAGAGGCACATTAGAAGAGCAGTGTGGACCTGAGGGGCAGATGCACATACCTTCACACACCTCGCAGTGGGACTGTGGTTAGAGCTGGAGGTTTGATACTCTTCCTAATAATTTGAGCCGTTAAAACAAAGCCAGAGGTAACAGACCAAGTGAAAATACAATGCCAGGTTGCGGAAAGAGAATGTTACCTATCTGAACTCGTACAAAAATTCCCCATCATTCTCTTTGTTTAGGAGACCAAGCCAATGTCCGTGTAAATGAAAACAAGTGTGAATATTGATTTTTCTTGAATCAAGACTCAGCTTTATGTCCAAGTCAAAGGCAAATAAACCAGAAAGGCTCCGCTGAGCACAGTGCAGAACTAACATGGAAGACAGTCATTTGACCTCTTATGTAAGCAGTGTTGGTGTGGTTCCCCATCCAAAAGGAAGGATGTCAAATGCTTCTTTGGAAATATTTTAACTTCTCTGCGTTTCTTTCTTTGTAATGAACTAATCTCTAACAAGCCAGGACGTGATTGTGTTCAGTAGAAACAGATCAATGGCAACATTTAGCCTAAAGGTTTTATGAGATTGATCAGGAAGTTCGATTTCGATTTAAAGGCACTGTAGTCATATTTAATTTTATTTCTCTCCGCACTTGAGTCTCTTAAACAGGGACCTTCAATTGGACAGGAACGGGACACTGAAGCAAATTGTAATGGATGACGTAATGGCTTACCCAGAAGCATTTTGTGGGAATTGATTTCTTCTAGGTATCCATCAGCCAGCATTTTAGTGTGAAGGGAATCTTCAAACAGGTAAAACAAAAATTCCCGTTGGTTTCAAACCTGACTGCTATATTAATTTTTCACTTTGGAGAAAATTTTCATGACCTTTAAAATTCAGACTGTATCAAGTATTGTTTCAGCCATTGAAGAAAGTGCTTTTGATGGAGATAGGAGAGGGAAACCAAAACATTTCTCAGAGCCACACTTTGAGCTCTGTCCTTGTTACAAACGGCACTTGAGCAAATGCATTTGCCTTTGGAACAGAAAACGACAAGGTAACAGGCTTATCATTACGGATTTGAGTGTTCCAGGTTCTTTAGGTAGTAAGTGATCTATTCAAGATGATCTCTTCCTGAAATAGATCCATTTTGAGAAGGGATATGGATTTCTTAGAAGAAGGCAAATCCCTATGTTAAAACGGTGTGGTGGGTGTTTTTTGTTGTTGTTGTTTTGCAAGTTTTAGAACTTGCAAGGCACAATCGACTTCATAGCTGGAGATGCAGATAAGACCACGACATTCCAAACAGGTGTTTCTTTTTGGTTGTTTTTCAATCTGTCTATCTTTGGATTGTAACCAGTAGAACTGTGCTTGAACTGGAAAGAAGTAGCGGAGGTTTCAGAAGTGGAGCATGCGGTGGAACAGTAAGCTGAGAGCATTGTGCAAAGAGAGGAAAGAGGGGAAAATGGTAAGAGTTTCCTGAGTCGGAAGGGACCCCTAGGGATCGTCAAAGTCCAACTCCTGGCCCTGCACAGACACTCCAACAGTCCCACCCTCTGCATCCCTGAGAGCATTGGCCAAACGCTCCTGGATCTCTGGCAGCCTTGGGGCTGTGCCCATTGCCTGGAGAACCTATTCAGTGCCCGACCAGCCTCTGAGGAAAAAAACCTTTCCCTGATAGCCAGCCTAATCGTCCCCTGACACAGCTCCTGGCATTCCCTTGGCTCCTGTCCCTGGTCGCAGAGAGCAGAGAGCAAAGCTGTCCCTGTGCTGCCCTTGGGAGGAGCTGAGAGGTCCCAAGTGAGGTGTGAGCTCAGTGTCCTCTCTGCAGCTGAACCAAATGCCCTGAGCCACTCTTTGTATGGCTTTCCCTCCAGCCTCTTCGCTATCCCTGTGTCCCTCCTTTGGACATTTCTCCAATAGCCTGAGGTCTTTCTGACGCTGTGGCATCCAAAATTGCCCCCAGGGCTTGAAGAGAGCGCAGTCCCAGCCCAGAGCAGAGCGGGACAATCGCCTCTCTCGAGCGAGCGGTGCCAGAAGATAGGGACAGTTGTCAAAAAATCAGCTGGAGAAAGAAATCTAACAGAGAAACGGGTGATCTTGGCACAGGAAATGGAAGAAGCAGAGGAAGAAGAAGATGAGGAGAGGATTCCTTGTAAAAGTGAAGAAAATGAGCATGCAGAACAGGGACTAAGCATTATGCAGGTAAGTGAGCAAGAGAATAAGTTTGAAAGTGAAGGCAGTTTTGTCCAAAAGAAGGAGGAATAGGAAGTCTTTTTGCTGAGAATGAATAGAAAGTTTTTTTGCATTTAGTTTGTATACGAAGCGCACAGGGCTCTAGATCCTTTTGTGGGAAAATGGAGTGTGTAAAGTTGCCAATCATTTTGGAGCGAATTTGGAGGTTTTTGGGGTCCCAGGTGAATTTTGGGTTGAATTCTGGGGATTTGGGAGTGCCCAGGTGAATTGGGGGGGGCGGGGCGGGGCGGGGATTTGGGGAGATCCAGGTGAGTTTTGAGGGGTCCCAGGTTGATTTTGGGGGAGAATTTGTGGAATTTTGGGGGATCCCGGGTAGCGAGGTTTGGGGTGAATTTGTGGAATGTGGGGAGTCCCAGTTGAATTTTAGGGGGAATTTGTGGAATTCTAGGGATCTCAGGGGAATTTTGGGGTGAATTTGGTGAATTTTAGGGTATACGTGTGAATTTTAGGGTTCTCAGGTGAGTTTTGGGAATGCCAGACGTATTTTGGGGTGAATTCTGTCGATTTTGGGGTATCCAGGTGAGCATTTGGAAGTCGTGGGAGAATTTTGGGATGAATTTGGGGGGATGCAGGTGGATTTTCCGGGGAATTTTGGTGATTTTTGGGAGTCCCAGATGGGTCTGGGAGTGAATTTGGTGGATTTGGGGGTATCTGGGAGGGTTTTGAGGGGGATTGGAGACATTTTGGAGTGAATTTGGGAGGTGTTGGGGGGACTGGGTCTTGGGGGTGATTTGAGGGGTTTTGGGGGTTGCAGGTGGGATTTTGGGGTGAAGCCCTGGGATTTGGGGGTCCCCCGTGAATTTTGGGGTGAATTTGTGGGCTTTTGGGAGTTGCCAGGTGAGTGCTGAGCGTCCCAGGGGGGACTTCGGGGTGAATTTTGGGGATTTGGGGTTTCCCAGGTGAATTTCTGAGGTGGAAAGGTTCAAAAAGGGTTTTTTTTGAAAACAAGTTAAAGCCAGAAGGTTATTGAAAATTAATAGATGTGATGCAAGTAGGTAATATGCAGACAATACACAGCGAGACAAATCATGGGAAAAATACAGTGGTAACACATGAGTGTGTGAGGATGGGATCAGTATAGCTAAGGCTCAGTTGAAGCTGAATTTGGAAAAGCATGCCAAAACTAAGAATAATAAAGGCACCTACGGGTATTTCAGTGGGAAAAGGAAGATGAAAAGAAACCTATCACACCTCCCCTATTCCCCCCCCCCCCCCCACCCCCATAAGCCAGACAGGACTAGTGACAACAGACAAGGAGAAGGCTGAGGTACTCAACAAGTGTTGGTCTCAATTTTTACTGCCAGTCACTATTTCCACATCTCTCAGGTTATTGGACTGGTGGACTTGATTCTAACCCATAGTAGCAGGTCAGCTTTCAGACCACTTGAGGAACCTGAGCATGCAAGACCATGGGACCCACCCAGAGGCATGTCAGGGCCCTGAGAGAACTGGCAGCTGTAGTTGCTAAGGTGCTTTCTCCATCATATTTGAGAAATCAAGGTAACCAGCTGAAGTCTCCAGACACTGTGTTGTATTGACTCCAGTCCTCTTGGCCTTTTTTGTAAATCTTAGAGCTCTGAGTCAATTTCTGCAGAGGATTCCCAATGCAGTTTCAAAAATGGAATCTTTGTTACTGGTCCTCATGTTGATCTTGGATATTTCCATTTTCTGCACTCCTTTATTTTCGAAACATTTGTAATGACTGAAAAGAAAGCTGAGACGAGGCATTATGCTCTTTCCAGTGATAGAAATGGACCAGTATTCTTTTCAGACAAATATAATTTTTGCTGTGTCTAAGCACATGTGCATACCTGTGTTTGATTTATGTGTCCAGGTTTTGGCAATGGGGCAGCCACAGGGCCGTCCTGAGACAATGGCCCAGGTGCTGCCCTGTCCCGCTTTCTTCCAACTGGCTCCACTTCAGGATGTCCTCCCTGCTGAGAGAAGAGGCTGGGACAGCACCTTTAGAAATGTGACTTTCTGGGGTTTTTTTTGTTTTGTTTTGTTTTGTTATTTTTAAAGTTACTAAAAACCTTCACCCTGATTTTTTGTGTTGGGTTTGGGGTTTTTTTTCAGTTTTGGGTGGGTTTTTTGGTGGGCTTTTTTGGGGGCTTTTTTTGTCTCTTTGGGGATTATTGGTTGGGGGGTTCTGTGTGTTTGTTTGGTCTGCTTTTTTGTTTGTTTGTTTGTTTGTTTGTTTGTTTGTTTATTACGGTTTTGTAGAGTTTTTTAAGCAAATTGATTGGAAAACTGAATAGTCCTCCACTATAGTCTCCTGGATTCACCTGAGACTCTTCCTAGGCATCTCCCTGATCCTTTTTGCAATGAGTCTCACATCATTCTCCTGAAGAAACTGTCTGCTTATGGTTTGCATGGGTGGGCTGTTTGCTGGGTGACAAACTGGGTGATGGCCAGGCCCACAGAGTGGTGGGAAATAGAGTTCATCCAGCTGGTCCCCAAGGCTCAGTCTTGGGCCCAGTCCTGTTTAATATCTTGCTCAGTGTTCTGGACAAGGGCATAGAGTACACGCCCAGGAAGTTCACAGATGATGCAAAATTGGCTGGTAGTGTTTTTTTCTTCTGGAGGACAGCAGGCTCTGCTTCTTCTTCCTCCTGTTCTGAGGTCGCTGCTCCCTCTTCATCCCTCATTAAGTGTGCTGATTTTGTCACTTGGATGAGAAAACAAACAATTTTAGCAACAATACTAGTGGCAGGGTACAAGAAAGGAAGAGTTCACACGAATCCCCCCCCCCCCCGCCCAACAACAGAAAATACCTGATGGCTCCTCTGCCCAGCTTACTGACTACACCGGAACCCATTGTCCCCCAAAGATACTCCCTTCTCCCTTCCCCCAGCCATGATGTGAGATGGAATAGAATAACTAAGATTAAGATTCTCCCTATGGAACTCCATCATACTTCGATTCTGGGAAAAAAAATTTCTTGAAGTTCTATCATTTCAGATCATTTGAATTTGAATTTGCATACTAAAAAGTCTAGCCAGAAACTCATGACAATATTAATAGCCCATTCTAGAATGTCCGAGATGATAGACACTTCTTTCAAGAGAATGTGATACCTCACGTGACTTCTCCAGAATTTAAATGAACAGCGGGAGTAGTCTACAAGATTCTTGCTGCCATCTGGATTTCCTGGTATTTGGCTGGTCTATGTAAACCAACCAGCTATTCAGCAGAGGGAATATTAGTGTGATACTTGATGGTATGTGAGATGGAACACAGTAATTTATGGCTTTTTGCATAGTGATGAAGCTGTAAAGAAAGCTCCGTAATGCTCAGACAAGGAGGCTGCTGGACTTCAAGCAGCAAAGGCCCAAAACGAACCAGTGAAAAGGTGTCATTGAAAAAAAAAAAAAAAGCCAGGTGGGGAGCAAAGTGATACTTAAGGGCAGTTTACTGAAAGAGGGAATCTAGTGAAAAAAAAAGTCCAAGAGTGAAGGAATAACAGAGAAAATGAAACTAAGGAAGGAAATCAATCTCAGCTAATCATTTCAGAAGCTAACAAGTTGTCATTGCAATGATGCATAAAGTGAGAAAAAATAAATATGTCTGCGCCAAAATCTGAAATATGAACTTTACTGCATTCTGTCTTCCA